>NC_046375.1:12347448-12422331 GCF_011125445.2 Fundulus heteroclitus | reverse complement strand
CCTTTCACCCTGATAGCAATTACCATTTCCCAACACCATTATTTATGCAGACAATGCAGGAAATCCAACTTGTTTAAATTATAAATTACATTGCAGTACTTAAATACATACTAAAATGTATAATTACTACCATTTGCAAGGATTTTACAGATATCTTTAAGCATTTATAAATTTAATACAAAATTATGAGGAGATACAATCTAATAGCTGTTAAAAGTAACCGAGCTAAGATTAGGGGACTTTTAGCCTGTTACATTTTCATAGCTTTCAGCCACAAACGTTCTTTGTAAGGCACAATGAAAAATGCAGTTCCGCTGCTCTTAAATAAAACCGACATTGGTTTGCAAAAATATCAACAGAAGTGATCTTTTATGAAAGCGAAAATATTTGTAAACAGCTGCAGCAACTCATTATTTAAAGGAGCAATAACTAAGAAGTTACTGTAAACGCAACGTAAATCATTCTCATTTGTCACCTGGGATGTAAGTAACATTCCCTATAAATAATTGTCCTCTCCATCAACAATGTCTCAAGGTGCGTTCACACCACATGAATGTGGTAGCCCGAGCGACAGATTTACATGATACCCCTATGTACAGGAGAAACACAGGAGTGATGCAACGCAAAGCCAGGCAACAGAACAATTCTAGCGACGATTTTGGCGATTATAGCGAAGTCAGGGCGACACGACACTTTCAATGGATGCGAAGTGACAGTGGCTGGAGTTGAAAAATCTCAACTTTTGTGTCTTGTCACGCCGCAACAACCAACCAGGAACTGGATGTGGTTGTGACGTGGAGTGAAGGACTGCGACGGAGATGAAGCTGTTTTCTGCGGTTGACCTGAGTTGTATGACTCAAACAGTTATTACTACTGTGACAAGTCCAAAAAAGTACGTGGGAGACTGGAGACGGCTGCGCCAGCACGCAAAGATGACGACATTGTGGCACCATTTGCGTTCGGTGTGAACGCACCTTTAGTCATGTTTTCCCCTTTCAAACCTAGAGGTACGGTCCGGAACTACTTCGGTGCAGTGTAACCCATGTTTACTTCCTGGTTCCTGAGCCAATCATATGAGAGTTCCCAGGGTTCCCCAAAATAGAGCGCATCATTTGGTATTTTATCTTGACAAAAGAGCAGCAGCTTGCAAACATGGAAGTCAGTAAGAGAAGCGGACCAGAAATAGAACAGAATACATCATATACCTGTCCTGTGGAAGTAAAAATTTAATGTTTCACACCACCACGATCGTTAAGAAATGGCTTTTCACTAGTACGGCTTCTGAATTTTTACATTGTTCCAATTTGCAATATAGGTATCAGATTACCAGTTGCTCCTTTAATCCCACAGATCTTAGTCAGTTGTGCTTAAGACGTTCCAACAGTCTTGACCCCTCAGTTGGGGATATTTATTATATGGTCAGAGGTTAATCAGTGTATTTCAGTATCTGCCAAAAAAATAACTCTGTAGCTTTATTGAGCCGTCAGTTAAGGTCCCGTAACGTTTTTCCAGTCTCCGAAGCATTTTTGCAAACTATACAGCCATTTGATGATACGGCATTGCGCTCGATAACGATGTGCTTGCCGTATTTTGTCGTGCAACTCGTCCTCAAGAAGCCCGTCGTTGTCCACCGCTGTCCCTGGAGAAGCCATCGTCGGATGTGGAGAGGCTGAGCTCCTGATGTTTATTACGATGTCGTCAGAGCGCGCCGAGAAATTCTCCCTCCCCAAGGAGTCGATCACCTCGCCGTCCAGGCCGCAGAACTTGAAAAATGCATCAAAGTCTGCAAAGTTTTTGGAGTATCTGGAGCTGATATCTGAGTGGGAGCGACCCACTCCCTTGCCGGACCTCCTTTCAATCTCAGGAACTGCAAGACCACCAGCTGCTGACTTGTCACTGCTTTCTTCTGCTGCTCCATTAGACCCGTCCTCTGGCTGAGAAATAACCACACGGAAGCTACATTCCTGTGCTTTCCCCGCCGGTGCGCTGATTTCTTCCTTGCTCTCCTCAAACACACATTCCCTGTCAGCAGCTTTAAGCAATCGAACAGGCCTATTCGCAGAACTGAGGGGCAGCTGTCTAGTTATGTGCCGCCTCTGCTCAATGACTCCTGACCCTCGGAGTAAGTCACACTTCTGCCTGTAAAGCAGAAGGGAGTCACGTCTTTTTTTAGTGCTGGATCGCAGCAGTTGCACCGGTAAAGAGAGCTCTGCAACACCTTTATGCAGAGACGGGCCACTGCCAGGGACAAGATTCCCGCTACGCGTTGAGCTTCGGTTGGAAGACCCGGTGCTACTCACAGATGCTGAACCGATACTGATCGCGGGCTCCTGATGGGAGTTGACCACTTGCTGACTTTTGACATACTTTGGTTTACTCGCGGCGAGTCTCATCACAGCACTCATGTGTCCTTTCGCCTCGCTCTCCAGTTCCATTTGCCTCCGAAGGTATTCAGGACCCTTCTCAAGGATTTTCGTGGTGTCACTATTTGTCTCCATTTTATTCTCGCAGATTGGTCCGTGGAGTCAGAAATCCCTTGGTTTACAGTCCAGAGTCACAGCTAGAGGATTCCATTCAAGCCCGCTCTTTGCCTGAGCATGAATCCCAACAGGAGGCTTCACCTCGTCTACTCAGACACACATGCCTTCACCCCACCCATCCTGCGCAGGAGTAGTTTTAACCAAACACAACCCTGTTCAAAGTACACCTGATACTGAGAACAATGAAAGCTGAAACCCCTGCAGACGTTTTTTTTCCCCCACCTCCTCTTCAAGTAGTGATGCATGTCTTTTAACCTGTTGCTCAACGCAACACATAAACTGGTTTAATTGGTCAGCAAACCAGTTTTCATCTGACATCAAGTCCTTTTATCGCCCCTGGGAAACAAATAAACACCCCAGTTTACTGGGGGGGGGGGGTTACCTGGAAAACTGACTCGTTCATAAATAATGCTTATCCTTCCAGTAAAAATGTTGCGTAAAATCACGTTACACATACTTGGGCATATGTGGCCATATGATGAGTAATGCAAGGAATAAA
The DNA here is from genome assembly GCF_011125445.2 of Fundulus heteroclitus. Lineage (NCBI taxonomy): Eukaryota > Metazoa > Chordata > Actinopteri > Cyprinodontiformes > Fundulidae > Fundulus > Fundulus heteroclitus. The sequence goes on along the minus strand of NC_046375.1, from coordinate 12,419,292 downwards.
GGAATAAAGGAAGGTAGATTGTGGTGAGCAGTGATCAGAATCAAAAAATGATTGGGCAATACTAGGAAGTGCATTTTTCTTAGGGTATTTGTTGAAAATGTTACAATTTTTCTTCTGAAATTTCCTGATGGGTAAAACGGTTGTAGATTTATTTTTGATACGTGACGTGAGGGCTCAGTTTCCTGGAATGCAAGAGACTCTCTTGCTGGACAACCCAAGTTGAAAATTTTCATCCCTTAAAACCTTTCAACATTTTCTCACATTACAACCACAAACTTTAGTGTAACACATAGTTACGAAGCGAAAGCCAAATGATAAATGCTTTTAATTATTTCTCCACATTAAAATCTGAAAAGTGAGGTCTGCATTTTTATTCAGCCCCCTTTACTTTGATGCACACAAACACGATACTGAGCAACCAAATGTTGTCTGATGTCACTGGATTAGTCCACCTGTTCATTATTCAATTCTCAGCCTTAATCAGGAAATTCTGTAAGCCCTCAAATATTTGTTAACTGGAGCTATCCAGGTCCAATCTATGATTATTTGGTATACAGTGTCAGATACATGTTTATACAGTGTTGAATATGACCCAGTTTTCCTGTTGAAGATAACCGTTCTGTGTTTCTTTCCACTCCCACTTTCCCTGCATTTTAGGCCAGATCTGTCACCTGATCTCCCCAGACTTCCTGCACAGCTATCTCGGTGTTCCTGATCAGTCTTCTTGTGGTTTCGCACATTTTACCACCAGGGGTGCACAAGCCGAGTAAAAGTGATGAGCTTTGTGGGATAAAGGGAAACATAGGCTTCGGAAATAAAATCTGAGGCAATAAAATGTATCTAGTTTTATTTGGATAAGAAAGTAGGTTATTTTTTCAACATATGCTTCTTCTGTTTCAAGAGTTTGCAAAAGCCAGTGTTATTTCCAGGTGTACCTTTGAGGATAGGCCGGGTTTGTGCTGCTAGTCCCAGCCCTCCCCCCCATTTTCTACTCTGCCCATTTTCTGACCCCGCCTGAATCCTGTTGCTGCTTGCCCCCTCTGCTTTGGATGCCTTTCTGTTCTTTGAAACATTCTGAGAAAATCGAATTTGATTCTAGTAAACTTAAAGTGCGCATTTCTGTGTCATGACTTTATTTATTTGCCAGGCTACTCTAAACCATTCTTTTCTTTTGGGAGAGCTCGAAGGTTTACTCAACAAAACAAGATATGCCCAGGGAAACATGAGTAACTGGGAACACATGGGTCCATCCTCTTTAATTGTACTGAAAACAACAGACAAAAGCCACTGCAACACATTTGCACTGTTCTGCTCCATGAAAAGGCATTTTCATGGCAATAATCAAATAAATAGTAGGCACCTACAGTTAGCACTAGAGCTCTTCACAATTATTCCAGTGCTTTGCAAAAGTATTCTACCCCTTAAACATTTTGATATTTTTTTATCACGTTACAACCAACATCGTCAGTGTATTTTATTGGGATTTTTTTTAAAGATAGAGAAACAAGAGTAGCACACAATTGTGAAAGGGAAAGAAAAAATACACAAGATTTTAAATCTTGAAATGTGCCTTACAAAGGCACATTTCAGTCCCCTTTGATCTCATACCCCTAAATTAAATCCCCATGTCAATTCACAGTACCAAAATAACCGTAATTGCCACATTACACACTCCAGCCATAACAACAGGTTATCCTTAAACAATGACCCTGAAATGGTCACCCAGCATCACAATGTTATTTGATACTCTCAGAAGAACTGTTTCACTGTAAAGAGATCTACAAAATCAGACAGAAAATGAGAATGCTGTGCAGATCAAGAGCAGCATGGTTGTCCCCAACCTTCTCTAAGAGCTTAGCAGTAACTGGAAGCTTGGAGATGGGTCTATAACTACCAAGGAGAGAAAGATTTGTCTTTTTTCAATGGCAGGAGTTAGGATCCTATGGTACTAGGCTTCTGGGTTTCTTATGTGTCTCTGACTTTTTAATTTTCCTGTAGTTTATATTGTTTAAGGGGTGGCCTTATGAGTTTATTTTTTGTGTTTGGTTGTTTTGGTCTCTTTTTCTGTTCTTTATACCCCATCCATCCATCCATTTTCTAACTTGCTTTATCCCTCATGGGGTCACGAGGGGTGCTGGTGCCTATCTCCAGCATTTCAATGGGCAAGAGGCGGGGTACACCCTGGTCTGTCGCAGGGCAACACAGAGGCAGACAGGAAAAACAACCATTCACGCACACACTCACACCTAAGGACAATTTAGAGAGACCAATTAACCTAACAGTCCAAAAACATGACTGTTCTTTGTATATTAGACATTATTTTGTTAGATCACTGTTAGAGTTTTGTCTTAGTTGGATAGTTTCATTGTATTGCTGTTCAACTCCATTTGTGTTGATTACCTCCCCTTCCTGAGTCTACCTGTGCCCCAGCTGCTCTTGATCAACCCTCCTACCTTCATTGTAATTCTCCACTTATCCTTCGGTATATATATGGTCATTAGTTCTCATTGTTCTTCACTGGATACTTCAGTTATACTGCGTCGTGCTCCATTCAACTACTATGCTCTCTGTTTCTCCATCACCTGTTTCTCTGCCTGTGCCCTATGCCTTGTTCTCTTTGTGCTTCACCATTTTGCAAGTTTCTGTTTTTATTACCTCGAAACTCTATGCCAGTCTATTGCTTCATCCGAATATGTCTTTTGGGTAAGGATTCTTTAGCTAAAGCGGAAATGTGTCAGCAGTCGCAGGTAATAAGTGCTTTCCGAATGGTGCAGTCAGTAAGGAAGGAGGTAGGAAAAAGGAGCCATGTATGCTTCCTCTCATAGCTACTTTAACCTTGCAATGTCCCTTACCAGTGCTAAGGAGCTATGAGGAATCCCATGATCCTTTGCATGACATGACGCATAAGCACAGCCCACCTCACAGAAATGAACAAAAATGTCCAGAGAGAAGAGCGCGCATACTTTGTTGTTCATTTTCGGAAAGGCTGTAGGCCCGGATTTGACTACAATCATCCGTGTGTGTTTCAGTGACGTAATGACGGCGGAGTCGTCCTTTTAGGAAAGGAGCTTTGGACTGCTTTTAGGACTTAGTTTTAGGATATAGTAGCCGTGGTGCAGCACAAGTAAAGATGTCACTAATATAACTTAGTGTTACCTCTCCACTTACAAAAAGCGGGTTAGAAAAAAGATCTAGCCCTTGCTTCCTTAAAGGACCCTAAAAGATAACTCTAGTGTAACATGTGTACTTGTAAATGAGTTTTCTTCCACAGATGTTAGATTTTTCAACGGTAACACTCAAAACAGTGTATATCATAATTAACCCCACGGAGAGGACTGTGAAAAATGTTTTATATGTTTTGTATGATTTGTATTTGTACTGTACAAATGTGGTATTTATTGATGAAAAAGATCCAGAAATTTCATCTGCAGTTTCTCTAAAGTCTTGAGGAAAATCCTCCTTCTTGGCACATGTGCAACACCCTATTTGTAAAACATCCCCACTGTGAAACGTGGTGGTGGATAACCCTGCACAGATAAGCGTGTATAGACAATGGATTGATGTCATTCAGCTTTACCACTCTACTTTATTTTGTCTCTCTCACAAAAATGTTGTTAAAAAAGCATTTAAATAAGTACAGTGCTATTTATATAGCTCAGATCAAGATAAAAATCACAAAGTGGAAACGTAAACCACTGATTTAATTTTTTGCTATTGCAGTGAATATTCAACTAAAAACCTCAAGTCACAGTTGCTCTCAATTTGCTCCACCCAGGTAAACGGGTGTTAAAGAAGAAATTTAAATAAATGTCTCCCAGCTGACTGTGAAATACATAAAATCGCCAGCATTGCCTGTTCAGAAGACAGAGGGCAGCACTGGAATGGATAGTCTGAAGGTCAGGCTGAAGCTTAGCAAAGCATAGATAATTCTCATGTGCTTTTTTCCAGCCCCTTAGCACCATCTCTTGCCGCATTGATTCATTTAAAAAGAAGACATTACTGACCTCCTGCTGCACGTTTAATTGAACAAAAGAAAACAAAGACCAAAATCAAATAATTATAAAACCACTTTTTGTTGTTTGTACATAATTTTCGTACCACATCTGCGTTTATGTGTTGATTACATTTATTCAGGCGCATGATTTCTTTTGATTGGCTTCCCTCTAACAGACCGGGTGGTTCTCTTGGGGAATCAGCTGGGTTTACTTGTACTTCCAGTCTTCTTGACCTCCATGCTGAATTAATAATGATAGCCCTCAGATAAATTCCCAGATTTTCAGATCAAAAGGCATGCAGAGTGTGTCATGATGATTAATGGTTGTTTGCAGGGATGATAAGCCTTTACATTTTTTTAGGACCGGTCTGGGAATCTAAAGCAGACATGCATGCTGTTACATAAATAAAAATGGTTGAAATGTCTCAAAAATGTTTTTGTAAGTTTCTTGTTTGTAAAAGAACACAATGAATGGTATTCAGGTTGGAATGTTGTTGCTTGCATGACTTTAATGTATTAGTTTAAGCAAAAGTACAAATGAAACAAGTCCGTTTATTCACCATAGCATCTTATGTTGGAAGAAAAGTTGAAATAAAGATTAAATAACTACATTGGAGGTTTTTGCATGCATTGTTTTCTCTTTTTTTCCCCACATTTATTTTCATCCTTCTAAGCAGGGCTCATCATCAGGCGATGCTGCACATCAAACTCCACACTGAAACAATGATTGCAGAAACAGTAAATTGTATTTAATTAAAATGAAAAATGTTACTTTTATAATTTATATACTTGTCCAGGATAATTATCAAGGATACCAACAAGAGGTGTTCTGCTTGGGACTTTCTGTCTCTGAGTCATTTTACAGAAAGTACATCACATTGCCAAAGTATTCATTTACCTGTCATACTTTTTCACATACTATCATGATACAACAATAATACCTGGATTTTATGTGATAGACCAAGGAAACTAATATATTACTTTCTTGTTTCTTTGAATCTTGTAAATATTCAACCTTTTTATTCTATTACCACCACTGGTAATTAAATTCCAGAGCAACAAGCCCATCCTTCAAAAGTAGTGGGATTATATAGAGATGGCTGCCCACCTGACGGGTTTAGTTAGCAGAGCAGTTAAATTGCTTTTACAACTCATCTTGAAGAAGTGAGTAAGCAGATGTCTCCCCACATTTTTTCTTTCCCTCTCCTTTCTTTTTCTTATTTTTTTTGATTGCCTTGATTGCCTTTTTCCTGCTACTCTGACTGTTGACTTTGTAACTCAGTTGAAGACTGGGTGAAGGTGTGGAATAAATCCCATTAAATGTTCATTTCTGTCAAAGGAAATGTCAACATATTGACATCTATGTTTTTTGCTGTTGTTATTCTTAAAAAAATAACGTGATTTAATTACAGGTAAACAACACCGGAAAATAAAAACTGTTTTACTTGCTGGACTACACGAACAAAAATGTGTTTTAGGATAGCCAGCCCCCTCAAGCCAGCCTTACCATCTTTGGTGGAAATTATTTCAGTCACTTTCAGCAGCGAGATGTTTGAGGGCTTTTTGCACCCACACACAGCCCGTTTCACATCACTCTCAAAAGGATTAAACTCTGGGTTTGACTCAGCCTAGGACTTACCATCTCTTACCTCTCATCCAGGCCTTGGTGGGAATATTAGTATGTGTTGGGTCATTGTCACGTTGCAGGGTCCAGTTCTGCTTTAGTTTTAATGTTCCACTGATTGTTCTCACATTTTCCTTAAGGACGGTAGAGTTTATGGAGGGTTCCTTGCTGGGGAGTTGGCCCCATCGTGCAATGGAACCTGTTTTAATGGGTGTTTTTAATGACTTGTTTTATTCAAATATGATTACACTGACTATCTTAGGTGGTCTTTCTCAGATTCTCTTTTCCGTCTTTCCAATAAAAGGGGAAACACTATAAAACAAATCACTTTCTGAACAGGGTCAAAATGTGTCACAAAGACAGATGCAAAGCATCACAATTAAAACCGCCTTTTCCCCTCATGGGTGCAACTTTCCACATGTTTTGCAGACTCCTTTGTCTTACATTAATGAAGTTTCAGAGTTGAAACTACCCGCAGAAGCCATGTTTACTTGTCTGAGAAAACTGTCAAATCTGTTTCTTGTTAGAGAAGCCCTGTGTGGGAAAGAAAGAAACAAACATGTAGATTGTTACCATTTAGCCACTTTTCCCCTGAGCCCTTTTTGCTGAATTTTAATTCTAACCTTACACAGCTAGCATGAAAAACACATTTTACTCTTTAATATGACACAACGTCACCCGGTAATTGCTTTCTCATTGAGTCATTCACAACAATTACCCGCCGCCCCTGAGACCTGGACGAAACGGGTGCACTCAATTAAATAAGGCTTGCAAATTATTAGATGTAATTGCTGCGTCCATCGCTTTGCCCGCAGTTATTGTTTAAGTATGTAAAGTAACAGATAATTAGTAATTATGCATTCATAATTACCAGGAATATCATCTCACTTTCCAATCAGTGGGTCGTAGTCTATTTGTCTAAGACTCATCTTACTGTATTTTAGAAAATAAATGTTTTTTTTCTTGAGATGATGTAGCAGGGTGGACTGACAGGTGAGTTATGGTGGTGGTTTGCGGAGATCCAGACCGGGGGGGGGGGGGGGGGGCATTTTTTGTTGGGGAAGGTATAGGAGAGAGTTCACTAGTGAAGTCTGTGAATGAGGAGGCGGAGAACTGGAGAAGGACTTGAGGATTGGAAACCAAGTTTCTTCCATTAAGACACAGCAGGTAAGCTTAAGAGCATGAACTAGAATGCAGCTAATCATTAAGAAGGCTGATAACCACTTTGTGAGAGAGAACTATCTGGTATCTGTCTCAGGGAATCCAACCCTCTTTATGTTCCTCCAGATTGGCTTGAACAAGCTCCAGCCGCAAGGACACATCCGCCAATCTGCCAATTTCCCCTGCAACCGTCAATATTAGGCCAGCCACACACACTCACAGTCCCAGGGATATAACAAGGAATTCAAAATTCAATACATAGACAGGAGTCCTGTTTGTTATTACTGGTAAGAGGGAAGTGCTTTTTTTTCTTTCTTCATTTTCATTTTTAACATCAAGGTGGCTCATTGTGTTTGTCCATAAGAGGCTTTATCTACTTTTCTATATTAGTTTGACAAGCCTCTAATACAAATGGATGTTCAGTCAAAGAGGTTGTAGAGGGAAAACATTCTGTTTTTTGCCAAGTTTTCAGCTATGAACATTACTTTACTAAGGTGGTTTATCTAAAAATTCAAGACCATAGTCACTTTTTCACTTTAGCATGCTTGATCTTTATAATTGTACTCTGACACTTTTCATGGTTTGAAGGAAACAAGGCATACAGCAAGTAATCAATATGCCTAAATTTACAGCAAAATCATACATGTCTGCAGATAGCTGTAAAATGGTAAACAATAATGACGCTTTCTGTAGCCAAATTGTAGCCTATGTATAAAATTAAATAAAGTCAAGTATGCTGTTCCGTGCAGTGGAAGTGGGGTGTGTATTCTCACCTCTCTCCAGCAGGGCGCGACAGGGGGATGGCAGCTGCAGGTGTTTCTCAGCTACACCAATCAGAAGGAGCATTTAAGGTAACTGGAGATGGATGGAAGGTGCCAGACTAGAGCATCAGCTCAACCAGATCCGAGCTCCAAGTTGTTCCATGGTTCCTAGTTATCCTCTGCTAATACTCCTTGTTCTCTCTCTCTCAGGTATGCTACGCTGAAACCTGGCATCCAGTACTCCTGCAGAGGATCACTCTCACAAGAATCACTTCTCCTGGCACTCCAGTCAAACGCTGCTCCTCTGACCGTGCTGGCGTCCTCCGCTACTATCACCATCAGGCCTGTCAGGAGCCCAGCTGAGGTGGTCTGGAAATCAGATAAGGATAGAGGCTTTAGAAGCAAGTCACACTGGAAGAGCATCCTAGATCAGACCCAGAAGTTGCTACAAGGACTGTAGAGTGTCTCTGGTTTGGGATTGTTGCTGTGGAACGGGATGTCAGGGTTTCCCTCCTGTAATTTGTATCCCTTCTGGCAGGATCTCAGATTGGACGAAAGCGTTCACTATATGGATGGATCGATTGGATGGAAAAGTTTAAATATGTGATGATTTATTTCTGTTGATCTTGTTTGTTACTGGTCGTGCACAAGATCTAGTGCAATTACTTTTTATCCAAGAGAATAAATACTCAAAACCATTCGATCATCCATTTTCCGTGCCTCTTTCGGTATCATGGAAGGGGGACTGGTAAGGCAATGCGAGTATATTTAGGTAGCACTTTTCAGTAACAAGACGATTCAAAGTGTTGTGCCTGGTGACTCGCTCAAGTAGTTCAGTGAGTGAGAGGCATGGCACACACAACCATGCATGTACACACTAACGCTTCCAATGCAATTATAAGTAACCTATTAACCACAAATGCATGCTGTTGATTGGTGAGAGGAAGCCAGAGTACACAGAGTAAGATCATGTACGCAGGGGGAGAACATGCCAACTCCAAACAGAAGACACCCAGCTTGGATATGAACTCAGGGTCCTCTTGCTGCGAGGCCACAATGCTAAAATTGCTTATTTGGATCCACATCTGCTGCTGATTTGTGTCTATATAGAACTGCACCAGTAAAATACCAAAAGACCAAACTTTTCCAGAGTTCAGTCACTAATAGAGGAGCTTGTAAATTTTATTTGAATGGTTCTTTGGGGTTCTGAAACTACACCATTGATAAATGTTGCTCTTGTGGTTGAAGTCTGGACTGAACAATATAGACATGGTTCCTAAACGTTAATACATTTACCGCCACGTCTTATGAAAACTAGCAGTTTTTGTTTATGATAAACAGTGACATGTACACTTTGTTCTAGACCAAGTGGAAAATTGTTATGACTCTAACGAGCAAAGTATTAGTAGGCAATACGTTGATATTAAAAATATACGTTAATATTACATTTAATATAATTTACATTTCTGGGAAAGTATAGTTTTTTTTTTTTTTTTTTTACCTGAGAATGTATTATTATTATTATTATTTTCCCTTTATTTTTTTCCTTCTTTTTTCTCTTTTTTTCCATTTTTTTCTTTCTTTTTTCCCTTTTTTTCCCCTTTTTGCGAATGTATTATTAAATAGAAGAGAGGCACTTACACTGCTATCAAAAAGTGAATTAAATTACACTTTAATTAAAATGAATTACTTTAAGTGTGTTTGCTCAGCAAAACCTGTTAAGAAAAAAATATTCCAACAAGCTTGATGCTGAAATAGCCTTCAGCAAATCTTCATAACCTTGATTTGATAGTTTAACCGGCGACTCTTATTAGCTGAGACTGGAAGCTTTGACATTAAAATTAATGAGGTGATTTTCTGTGAATCTGTTTTTCTTATGGAGGAAAGGCTCTTTTCCCGGTGGTACAGAATAAAGAATGACTGAAGCGTTATGCCATGCAGTCGGCTGATGTTTCATAACATTCTTTCCATTCTTCATTGAAACAACAGAAAGCTTCCAGCATATGGAAGAAATCTATCGTGGTGCCAGTGGCAAAGGTTAAATCTCCTAAAGCAATGCATAACAGCCTCCCTATGGCTCTGACATCCCTGGTTACAGAACCATAGAAAATAATATCAAATCTGATATTTAACACATACTGAATGACATGTTGGAGCTCTTACAGTTTGCCTTAAGGCAAAAGAGCAAAGAGAAGGACTTCACAGCAACCCGGTTAAATTTTGCATCAAGGCATTTCAAGGGAACAAAGGAGCTTACACGTTTTAGTTTTTATTTAAAAAAAAATGCATTTATTTAAACTCAGAAGCATGCTACCTTGGCCTAGATCTACCTGTACAAAAAAAAATTCAATAGTTTGTGATTCACTGACAAAATATGAGCTCTTTTAAAGCCCAGGGGCTGTGTGCTTCGCTACCATCAAGACGCTCTGACTGCCGTTGATCTTCCGCTCACTGCTTAGCTTAAACCCGGTTTGGAGTATGGATCCCTGACTGCACGCTTTCTAATGCTGGCTTTCCAGACGTTTTTGAGCAGACCGCCAGGGGTAAAAGAGAGGAAGTGGAATCTACTTTCATATAAACGAATGTTGGTTTTCTGATGTCACAGTGTTACAGAAGACATGCAATCCTGATCTAATCTCTTATCATTGTTCTGGGAGATTTTAACAGCACAAATCTTTTGAATGAGCTTCTAAAATACAGACAGCATCAAAAGCGTCCCACCAGGAATAATAATAATAATAATGATTATAAAAACAGATACCGGTTACATAGCTTTAAAAAATGCACAGACTTACTGCACTGTTCCCTGTGCAAATCTAACGATGATGTTTATGTCTCCACATCCTAATCCCTGACCTGCGTGGTCTTCATGATCTTCATGTGAAAGCTGTGTAATTATCTGTCAAAAAAACTCAAGATTTGGATTAGAGTTTACCATGCATTCATTTTCCAACTTAGCATTTGTTGGGTCTTCCACTAAAAACGCTTTGAAAATTCAATGTCTACAAGGGCCAGTAGTTAAGTTATGTTTTGTCAGATTTGCGATGTTTTGTTCTGGACCAAAACACAGACAAGAGCTGGGAAACCTCATGTTGAAGAGTGAGTGATTTCTTTAAATAAATAAAGCTTACAAAATGGACGGGATTACAGGAACCAGGAACACGGCGTAGTAGATGAGACCAGAACAGGGTAGAATGAAGGAGGAGCAGACGATGAGTGTGAATAGACAGGTGGACTATATAGTGGAGAATTTGGAAGAAACAGCAGGTGGAGGAAGTTTCACAGGTGAGAGGAGTAAGCCAATTACGCAGGAGAGGAAGGGCAATGAACTAGCAGGGGCAGAGGGAGAACTGAATCTAACAGGGAAACGTGAAGAATGGGCACATGAGGGGATAACCTAATTTAACTAAGGGCAGGCAGGCTGAGAATAAAGAACAGATCTACTAAAATCATAATGAACAGAAGCTGACTAAGACAAGAATCAAATCTAACAGATGCAAAAATAAACTATCAAAATAATAGAGAACAGAAAACTAAGTAGTGCCAGTAATCTGCAGATACAGTAACTAACTGTAACGTTTCTGGCACTGGAGCTGCTGATTGCAATCAGCACACCTGTGTCTGTCTCCACCCTGGCTGCTTAAAAGCTCTGCTCCTCGTAGCCTCCAGTGCCAGAACGTCTCTAGCCATACGGTGAGCGCTTCCAGCATTTTTGAAATTCCTGTCGGCCTCTCGACCTGTTCTGCCTCTGTTTTTTGGATACATGCCTGCCCCTTTGGATTTGTCTGCCTGCCTGGGTCCTGCCTGTCAGCCTCAGAGTTTTGGACTGCCTCACCGTGATTCCGACCCCAGCCTGTCCGTGAGTTAACGAGTTCGCCTGCCCCCTGTTCTGTCTGTGCCTTCTGGATTGACCTGGACCTGGACCTGGACGCTCTATTGGATTCCCCCTTGGAGACCGCTGCCTGAACTAAACGGATTTCCCTCTGACAAAGACCTGGACCGGACCTGGACAAAAGAGCCCTGGATAACCCCCTCTCGGACGCCTTCGTAACAAGGAGTCAGAGTTCTGCCCTCAGCACGTCCAGGTTAGTGACCTTACTTCTCTCTAACAAGCCTGTTAATATCTGCTGGTCACTAACCTGCGACTCTGCCTTCAGGAGCGGCCAGTCGCAGAGTGCGAGCCGAACCAGGGACCGAGCCGCAGCGTCAAAATAAAGACTGATATTATTTTTGTACTCACTTGTTTTCGGGTATTTCTTGGGTCCTCCTAAATTCATCACAACTAACAATACTGAAAAAGTACAAAACAGACAGCAGGATCCCCAGGGAGCTTCAAGAAGTAATCAACCCCCTGGGGATCCTGACAATTTTGTCGTTGCTCCTTGAGAAAATGTAGCCTTTTTCTAGGAACACAGGAAATTGTTGCTACTCATTTCCATCGCAAACAAAGAAATTACCCTTGCTCATCTCACAAACCTGCTCTCTTCCTCCAGTCTATTCAGCCATGACCCCCTGCTGTGCGCAGCCTGCTCTCAGCCCAGACTGTTATCTGCTCCGTTCTGTACTGTTGCCTCCCAGCATCACGTTTTCCTTTTAATAAACTTTTTAAGCACAACACTGCGTTTTGATTAAAATATTGGGTTCTCAGTCTGAGTAAGCATTACAGTTGGAAACTAGTGTTGCTGTTTGACTGGTGACAAGGCCAATAAAACTTCTGTGTTTTGGTGGTGTGTGTTCTCACTCCAGGACACAAAATTAAAGAAACACAAAGGAAGAGGGGTGTGAGCGTACTAAACTTGAAAGGAGCTTTCACATTAGTCATAATAAGGACAAAACTCCCAAGCATTTAATCCAAAAAATATTGACAGCTGCTATATAGATTTACATAACTTTAAAATGGTTACAAAGTTATGAAAATTACAGATATTGTCTGGATAAAAAAAAAATGGAGATCTCAGATCCCAGGGAATACAAGCAGTATAAGTTTTGTAACACTAGCAAAACCTTTGAAAGAAAATGGGAGAATGAGCTGAAAACTTTCATACTTAAGAATAAAACAACAAGATTTTCTCTCTCTGAAAGGAGAGATATCATTAACAAGAAAGAATTACATTTTTAAACAAATACAAGCCCTAACCATTAGTCTGTAAGTGTTCTGACTTACATCTGTGTATATAAGTAACAGCATGCATGCCACATACATCAACACACTTATAAAAAAACATCAGTGTATACCATACCATACCATGCCATACCATACCAATTTTATTTATAAAGCACTTTAAACACCTACTGGACCAAAGTGCTATACACAAGCATAAGATACAAAATGATCAATCATAAAGCAATAAGCCAAATTTTATATAAAAGTACCAATAAAATTAAAGAAAGTAAAATACAGTAAGACAAAGTCAACATCACATATTGTGGTAAAAGCCAAGGAAAAGAGATGGGTCTTTTCCTTGGCTCAGACAGGTAGGGCGGGGTAAGGCCATTAAGAGCTTTAAAAGCAAATAAAAATATTTTAAAATGAATCCTAAAATGTACTGGCAGCCAGTGCAGAGGATCTAAAACAGGGGAAACATGCTCACATTTTCTTATACCTTTTAAGTGACGCACAGCAGCATTCTGCACCCTCTGAAGCTGGGAAATGCATGAATCACTGACTCCCTTATAGAGTGCATAACAGTAATCTAGCCAAGTGGTTACAAAAGCATGGATTACTGTTTCAAAATGCTGATTAGAAAGGATAGGCTTTACTTTCGCAAGCTTCCTCAAGTGGAAAAATTTGGATTTTACAACAGCTCTATTGTGGGTTTCCAACTTAAGTCCAGCATCCATTTTTAACCCTAAAACTGTAACAATAGGCCTGACGTACTTATATTAAACGAAATGTGCAACTGAGTAGGTGACCGAAAGTGTACAAATATGCATGTATAATTGTGGATAAAAAAAGAGCAGCAGACTATCTACAAAAATGGGGGAAATGCAATTAACAGCAGGGATATAAACAACTTAATGAGTTTGTTTGGAGCAATGATGGTTATAAAGTCTAACAGCTGCTGGGAAGAAGGAGCTGCAATAACACTCCTTTGTACATTTAGGATGCAGCAGTCTTTCACTGAAGGAGCTCTCCAGCTCTGCAACAGCTTCATGCATGGACTGGGAGATGCTGTCCAACAGTTATGTTATTTTTGCTGGGGTCCTTCTGTCATCCACCACCTGCACTGGGTCGATGGGGGCACCATTGAACAGAGCTGGCCTTCCTGATGAGCTTAAATATTTAAGCCCTTACTCTTAGCTGTAGACATGCTGCTGCTCCAGCAAACTACACCACAGAACTGAAAGCTGAGAAGTGTGAAGTTCTGGAAAGAAATGTAGGGACTCAAGCTAATCGAGAACACTTCTGCCCACAGACTAAGAAAGTAGAGCACATCAACCCAGTTCTAAAGTCCTCACACTGACTCCCTGTGTCTCAGAGAACAGACTTTAAAATACTTCTGTTAGACTATAAATCACTGAATGGCTTAACGCCTTAACATCACAGACTCTGCGTATCAACCATCCAGCCCACTCAGGTCCTCTAGCTCAGTCTACTGTGCATATCCAGAACCAGACATGGTGAAACAGCATTTAGTTTGTATGCTCCACTTATCTGGAACAAACTACCAGAAGACTGTAAAAGTGCTGAAACCCCGAGTTCCTTTAAATCAAGATTTTAGTCCAACTTGTCTTATATCTTCACCAGCTGCTACTATTACACTGCAGTGTACTTTCTTCTGCAATCTTTCTTTTCTTTGTTCAGTTCATGAACAGCACGTTGAATTGTCTTGTTACTGAAATGTGTTATACAAATAAACTTGCCTTGCTTTGCCTCGAATACACATACACACCTCACTTTTCATATTTTCATGTGTAAATGTATCTTCCATGTATCTTCTTCCTTCTACTTCATGACTGTGTGCTCCTTTGTGTTGGTCTATGAAATCCAAATAAAATACATTGAATGGATTGAATGGATGTAACCATGACAAATTCTGAAAAACTGTATGAATACTGTAAGCTGGGTTTGATATTTACATGAACAATAAGTATGTAAAATGCAAACCCAAGTTGTAAATAATATAGTAATAAGGAAGCTTTTCAGAAGTTCCACTTGAGAATGGATTTCATGTGAGCATACTTTTGTTCAGGCAGGAGTTGGTCGCCCCTATGACGTAACTCAGGTCCCTTCAGTGCACCATGGCGGCCACCGGCACGAAATCGGTTCTGTTCGTTTGCCTGGGTAAGAGACGGCTTTTGCAAAACTGTTAGCAAACCAGTCTAAGTTTAACACATTATGTAGAAGACATGCCTGTTTTTATACTTTTCCACTTCTTTTTTTTTTTAATCGGGTTATCGTCAGATTTTTTTTTTTAGCTAGCTTGTTTCCGGTGCTGTCATTAAAGTTGCACGTCAGGCCCATAAACCATGAACTGAGGACTGGAATTTACCCATAAAAATATGTTAAGGTTTTAGATACGTTTGAACTGAAATGCAGTCAGATGTGACAGAAACAAAAGCAATACATGTGTGGGGAAACCGGACTGGTGCCAATTCAGTTTCGTACAGGATTTCATTAAACTTGCTTATAGTATGTTGCAAATCGCTACAAAAGGCGCGACATCCAAACTCATCTCAGTTTAGTTTGACACGATCACATTTTTTATACGTAACCTCGTATGACAAGGTCGATTATAGCTGCGTTCTTGTTGTTTCATGCACACTAAGCATGCAAATATGCGGATATGGAATGCAGCCCTAGTTAATGCTTTCCAACTTGAGATCCTAGTTAGTTTAATAAAATTAAACTTGTATTTGTTTATTGTATTTTTGGTTATCTTAGTCATTTATTGTTTTGTCTGAAGTGTCATGGCAATCTTGAAGACTTAGTATATGTTTTTCATTTTTCAAAATTATTATTATTTAAAAAAGTAATACAAGAGCACTTTACTTTTAAAAGTGAAAGTAAAGAGCGTTTGTTCAATAAACCGTAGCTGGAACCGATGGGACTGAAAATGAATTGAACATCACTATTTATTTTTATTCTGTCCATGTTTTATCAAATGCCTGAAAAGCGGATTCCAAAATGAACTACATAGTAAAAAGAGATATGGGTGATCTGTTCACTCTTAGTTGGGTTCTTTGTTCTGCATGCAATCTTTTTTTCAAGGCATGTATGCAATACGAGGATCCTAAAACTATAGTCTTTAAAAAGAGATGAAAATGTTTGTGAATACTTTAGATATTGATTAGTTTGTACAATTTTGTCAACTTCTGTCAAGTACAACAGAAATTACCTTATTTTTATAGGGCTGGGCAATATGGCTTAATAAGAATCTCTGATTTTATTACACCAAATGTGATTAATCAAATTTCTTGTTTCACAAATGTAATTAAAGACATTATTTTAAAACTTGCTTTTATTTCAAGCATGTCATCTAGCAGTTGATTTGAATTCAAAGTGCAACTAAATACAAGCTGTGAAACATTCTTGTAAAACAAGATGGTGGCCTTGCCATTGTAAACAATAACAATGTTACAAAATGTTTGCTCCTAGTGGTATTACACAATGAGCTGAGAACAGGCTTCACATCACTTGTGTAACTTCAAATTAACTTTAAAAATTAATAAGTGAATGAATAAATTTAGTGTCATTTTATGGTAAAAAAAAGTTTTCTCTTTCCCATATTTTTCATAGTGTAGTTTCCTAAACATATATTAATTGTAGGCTTTTCTCTTAATGGAAGCCAGGTGAGTGTATTGGCAAAATAAAATCCTGAATTTTCCAAAAATGTTATCTTAAAGAACTGTAAACTTGAATTAAATTATTAAGATAAGATACTAGTTCAAAGAAAGGTCTTGGTTTCTTTCAAAATAAAGACTAAAATCAGTGAAACTTTATTAATTTATAGGTATTGTAATCAAAATCTGAGAAATACAACACTTTTCATTTGAGAAAAAAAAAATGCTGCTGGGGTTATTTCTATCTCAACCCTAAAAATGTAACAACCCTTGGAATCCCAGGATGTTCTCTACCGTTTGCATCTCAGTTTAAAGAGATTTCATAAATTGTTGTGCTAATTAAGACTATGTGGTACATTGTTTTTGGCCAGATCTCAGTAGGGTTTGTAAAGTTAATATATTTCATAATTGAATGACATTAACTTACAGAAATTAATTTCTTTCCTCACAAATGTTGAAATTATTATTTTTTGTATTTTATGGCTTTTATATCGGGACCCAACATACTATTTTTTGTCCTATAACGTATCAATCCTGTCATAGCTTATTCTTCAAGTGAAGGTTTTACTGCTGCTTTTTTCAAATGTTTTTTATGTTTTGAAACATCCCATTAATGTGTGTTGTGGTTTTAAACAGGGAACATTTGCAGGTCCCCCATTGCCGAAGCTGTGTTTAGGAAGATGGCAACAGACGCTGGGTTGGTTGATAAGGTAAAGTCATCAGTATTTCATCCATACATTACAGAATATTGCATTTCTTTTCAACTGTGAAAGAATAAAGGGTGAAACACCCATCTTTAAACTAGTTATGCAGGTTTGCTTTTTAAAATATATAGATATGTAGTATAGAACTTTTTTTTTAATGAGAATATGTTTTTTACAATCAATATATAGCTTTGCTATATTGTGCAACTGTCAACAAATTCTTTATATTTGGCTGAAAATGAGTGAAATGTGAAGGTCATTTGCAAGCTTTAAGAAGTATTGCTCTAAACCACTTTTAAACATAGCAGGGAAGCCAACCTGGTCTGGAAGCTAAATATAAAGAATTACCGGTAGAATTTTGTGAAATACTGTATATGTGTTATCTGTAAGAAAATGGCAAAGTAAAAATTCTGGATTATACATCTGATAATTGGGATATCAGAAGTTAAACGGTTTATGGTTGGAAGACTTAGAATATACAAAGTTCAACAAGGTATGCACATTTTGCCCCTGCAATCACTAGCACATATTGCTTTTTATTTCAATATATTTTAATGCTGTATATGTACTATCCTTAGTTAAATAAGTAGAAAAATTAATACAATCTTCAACGATCCCTATAATATTTGAAAGACCTTCAACTTCTACTTATTTGGCAACATGACCCAGTTTTGACGTGGTGTTGTTGTTCTCCATGCCCTGCTCTGCCTAGTGGAGGATAGACAGTGCTGCCACCTCCACCTATGAGATAGGAAACCCTCCAGACCACCGCGGTCAAGCCTGCATGAAGAGGCATGGCGTGCCCATGAGGCACGTGGCCAAGCAGGTACGACCACGCTCCTCTCCACGGAGCAGTAGCTAGCGCCCCCTTTCTGTGTTCTGTTTTTGCAGTGGCTCATAGACAGTGGCGCCACATCTGACTGGAATACAGGCAGCTCACCGGATTCCCGAGGCCTGGCTTGCCTGAGGAAGTATGGCATTGAGACAAGCCATAGGGCCCGACAGGTACAGATGGATGATCTGTGGCTCCGTTCACCTCATTAGTTATTTTTAAGATTATTCCCAATCTTCTTTGTTCTGATCTTTTTGTTAATTGTACATTATTTGACTATTAGAGGTCATTTTGGATACATTCTTTACAGGTTCGACACATCCAGCTTTAAAAAGGGTCTATAAAAACACCGGTGTGTGATACTGGAACCATAAATCAGCACGCCAGGATGCTAAATGATATGGATGGGTGTGCTGGTTTTATAGTTTTATTGACTATTGTTCTCACTCTATGACTTTACATTTATATAAAAAGGAATACAGTGATACTTTTTTAATAGAATACAATATGACGTAAGTTTAAACTCCTAGGATGTTGATCTGGTCAGTTGTTAATCGATGTCGGCTGTTCTGGTCTTGATTATAATTAACAACGGGTGCATTTAAGGTGTGTGTGTTCGAATGAACATTTCATTTAGTCTAGGTTTCAGCATCAATAACAGCAAATTTCACAAACTTTCTTATGGAGACGCGTTTGATGTCCACGATGTCATGAAAATACTAAAGATTTTTATTTAGACTTGCATGCTTGTGACATCTTGGGCTGTAACTTATACCAATATGTAATACTTTGTTGTGGCTATTTAAAATGTATTTATTCAATTTATTTTCTTTTTCTCTTTTTCTTTTGTTCAGTTAATGCAGAAAAAGCATCTCCTGACACATTGGTCGGCTTTTTCCTTTTTTGGTCATATATGAACTTTAATATCAGAGAGTGATAACCTGGATATATAAAACAGAAGCATTCAAGTTATGGATTCATTTATTATGGTAAAATGCTAACTAAACACATCTGGCCTGGTTAAATTTCATTAGCCACACCGAGGTCTGATTGCTGCCAAATCGGCTCAGTCAATAAATGTGTAATAGAACCTGTTTTACAACATGAGGTTGGCTAAAATATCTTAAAAAGCATCACATCGTATTATAATCTAAAGAAATTAAAGAGAAAATGAGAAACAAGGTGATTTACATCAGATATGTCGACCAGTAAATGATTACAAAGCCATATTTGTTTCTCTTGTTGTGTCTCTGTTCTGTCTTCTGTAACCCCAGTCGGTCGAGGCAGATGACCGTTCATACTGAGCCCGGTTCTGCGGGAGGTTTTTTTTTCCCCGTTAATGGGTGGTTTTTCTTCCCACTGTCGCTTCATGCTTGCTCATTATGAGGGATTGCAGCAAAGCCATGTACAATGCAGATGACTCTTCCTGTGGCTCTACGGTTCCCCAGGAGTGAATGCTGCTTGTCGGGACTTTGATGCAATCAACTGGTTTCCTTATATAGGAAATTTTTGACCAATCTGTATAATCTGACCCAATCTGTATAATATGATTGAACTTGACTTTGTAAAGTGCCTTGAGATGACATGTTTCATGATTTGGCGCTATATAAATAAAATTGAATTGAATTGAATTGAATTTCTAGTGTTAACAGGCTCCTCTGAAAAACTGTAAGAACTTTTTTTTCCACAAATGGAGAAAACCGGATATAGTGGTAAACCTTCAGAGGAATGCCTGGCTGACCACAATTACCCCAAGAGTGTGTGAACTATTAATCTAGGAAGTCACAAAAGAACCCTGAAATTTTAAAACACTGCAGACCTCATTTGCCTATGTTAGTGTCTATGATTAGAACAATAGGAAAGAAACTGGGGGAGAATGGCCTCCATGCAAGTTTAAAAAAATAATAACCACAGACTAAAAAAAACAAAAACAGTCTCACATTTCCGAATGATACCTAAGACTTTTAGGAAGTTAGGCTGTAGACTACTGATGCAGTAACCGTCCTGTTACATCTAGTATAAATCAAACACCAAAGTTTAGAAGACCATCATACCGGTGGTCAAATGTGGCAGGAGGGTCATGGTCTGGGGCTGCTTTATGTCCCAGGTGATTTGCCACGATTGATGGAAGCATGAATTCTGCTCTCCAGCAGAAAATCCTGGAGGAGCTTGTCCGGCCACGGGTTCATGACCTTAATCTCGTGGGGTATGCAGCAGGACAACGATCCAAAGCACACAATCAAGTCCGACTCTAAATGGTTAAAAAAACAAAACAAAAAAACCCCAGAAAAACTAAAACTTTCGGTGTGGCCTAGTAAAAGTCATAGCTTAAATCAGATTGAGATGTTGCGGCATAACCTTAAACAGACAATTCATGGTTGTAAACTCTCCAGTGTGAGTGGATTAAAACAAATTTGCAGCGTGGGCCACAGGCCTCATTGCCTGTTATTCCAAATGCTGGAATAACAAACGTTAAAACGACCAGTTATTAGCCTTTAGAGGAGGATTACTTTATCAAATAGCGACGTTTTTGTTTGGATGGCTTTTTCTCTTCATAAATAAAGCGATCATTTGTATACAAAGTTTTGTATTTACTCTGGTTATCTCTGTCTGATAGTAAGGTTAGTTTGTTGATCTGATAAATGTGTAACCACAATGCAAAAACCTAAGAAAACTGTCTGAGGAGGGGGCGGGGGGGGATGCTTCCCACAGCGCTCATTTATTAAAAATTAATTGTTAAAACACTATGAAGGAAACAAATTATTTCAGATGTTTTGACTCTGGGTTTCGGTTATTTTTTTTTTGCACTAAAAATAATCTTTTACTATAGAAATAGGAATCCTGTTGAGGTGCTTATGCGTTTTTTTTTTTTTCTTTTAAGGCGCAAAAAAGTCGAAACACACGAGTTGGTCTAAAATGCTGTTCAGAATATTCATCCTAGCCGTGTTTGTGAAAAGCAGCTGTTGGCGTCATAGCAAACCCCTTTTCATACTATGTTCCAATTTTAAAAGGAGCCAGATATCACACCAGGATATTTTGCTTGTCTTGGGACCTGAAGCTCTTTGTGGTGCTGGCTCATCCTCAAGAGTACCTCCTAGTCCCCCCACCCGTCACCTTATAACACTTTTTTTTTTCTCTCTCCCTTTTCTTTCGTGAGACATCTCTGGTGTCTGACCCTTTGCCTGAGATCTGCTGTCTCCTAGCGTTGTCTCACAATAAACCCATTCTGTCAGGCTCACATTTAATCTCCTTAAATCAGAAGGCTAGACCTCTGGCTTAAACTCAACCAAATCCACACAATGAGCCCCGACAAGCTTTTTGCTTTTTCCTTTATCAGTCTTTTTCCGCTTCTTTCATTTGATTTTTTTTGCTCCCACCGCCCCGCTTTGCTGAACTTCTGGTACAGCCTGTCTTCAAGCAAATTGGCCTGTTGGGATATCGCCTGGAGACCACTGCATCTCCAAATAAACAAGAGTGTTTGTTCAATAAGGCAGACATTCTCAGATGACATCTATAACAAGTAATGTGGAACGTTTTTCCGCTTCTCAAAAACTGCAGGCAAGCCGTCGGATTTAGGAGGACTGAAGTTCTGGTTCCGTCCTTGTTTGTGTTATCATTGTGTCAACATTTTAGGAATGATCAGCTTTAGCCAAAATACCACAATCCTGTTGTAATCACATTAATTTTGCTTATCTTTTTTGCATTTTGATGCTGATCAAATATGTTTGTTGGAGTCGATTCGCGCCACCATTAAGCACAAATATGTATTTAACCAAATATGGCTCTTTATCATTAAACCATCGATTGAGAGGTAATGCTCCGCAATGATGAAACAAATGTGTAACACTAAATAGAAATGTTTATCAGAGGTAGTTAAGTAGTGTCTATATTGAACGATCTTTTTGATACAGTAGGGCTGGGCGATAAATCAATTTAATCTTTTTTTTTTTTTTTTTTACCGTAATGCGAGGCATTTTAATTTACTCATTTACTTATTTTTTTAAACTTAGTTTGAAGTTACACAAGTGATGTGAAGCCTGCTCTTAAAAGCAAGTTTTTAGATTAATTACTTTCATTTCTTTTTATGAAAAGAAAAGGAGGAAAAAAGAAATTGATTAATCGGATTTGGTAAAATAAAATCTCCGATTTTATTTTAAAGTCATATCGCCCAGCCCTATGATACAGATACATATACATTTATTGGCACCTCCACTAAAGATGGTTAAAGATACAAATTAATCTTTTATCGTACTTGCCTAATCTTACATTGAACATTTTTAAAAAAATCCTACATTTAAATAAAAATTTTGTAACACACTTAACTAATTTCATAATAGTTTTTAGGGTCTCATTTTCTTTTAGTCATGGGTTTCAACGCTTGTCTACGACAGTTTATTTAGCCACCAAACAGAGCTCCACGATAAGAGGAAACCTCTTAATTAAGATAACATAGCTGAATAATCCGATAATAATGTATATTATGATTAAGACAGATTTCCCGCCCTCCTTTCTGTCTTTTACACTATTTTAATTTCTTTGAGTTTTAACATCTTGGCAACTAAAACTACATTTGCAGCGTTTTATTTAATAGGAACAAGTATATATACCTTTTACATATCAAAAGCCACAAGACACATCCAATAAAAGCATATAACCATTTAATAGTAAATTAATTGTGATCACACCTCTTTTTAAAACACGTTTAAGATCATAATTGAAATGTCCCTAATCTGAATCCAGTTTGAGTTCAGAGCCTCAGTGTGGGCATGAAGGGCGGATTAAGACCAATTAACTGGCCAGATGTTGCAATACACAGTGTGAATGCATTGCACGTAAGCAATGATCTAACAAATATTACATCCAAGCTATTTGAGCGCGACACTAGCATCGCAATGACGCTTGTAATTTCTTAAATAATGCCACTCTAACAGCGCATACAGTAAGGAGGATTGTAAAGGATGTAAATGAAGTTCACCAGTGAACTGAAAATCGGTAGCCAAAGGTATAGCTCACTACACACAAAATCTACCTTCTTTCATGATTATTTCAGTAATCGATTAATCTATCCATGACTTTTTTTTATTAATCTAAAAAGAGATACTCTTCATAAATTACCATACCTCAATAAAGAAGTTTCTTGAACTGAAAGAAAAACATTTATTGTACATTTTATATTTAATATGTAATATGAAATATTTTCATCTACAGTTTTTGGTTGGATTTCCAATTTGTTTTATCAGTGTGAGATTATGCGACTGAAATGAAGATGAATTTGTTTTTAGGCTCTTAACATTTCTAACATGTGTACTAATAAACATGGCTGGTGCTGTATAATCCCTCACAGCCGTAAAGGAAGTATTAACGCATAGAGGAAGAGAGAGTTTTAACAGAGAAAAGCAAAAGGGGGGGAAAAAAAAAAAGATGGGTCAGCCAAGTTGCAAACCTTTTTATTACACCCCGATCCAGTGGGGCCATCTACTGACAAACATCTTATTAGCCTGAGGTGGTTATTGCGGTTGTAACCATGAGAAATTATCTGAAAGGTTTCCAGATTTTGTTAAAATTTGCCCCAGGTTGTCCTTCAGCGGATATCTTCTGTTCTCTGAGTGAAGCGTGTCGTTAAGATCCTCAACCCAGATTCTGACAGAAGGAGCAGATTTGTCCTTCCCCATGTAAGGATCAATTTCTTCGTCCATTTCTTCCCTGTGAGGGGATAACGTTTGTTCAGTATGACCAGTACTCAGATATTCAGTATTAGTTACATTAATAAGTATTAATAAGAGTTTTCATGACCTTGGACAAAAATGGCAGAAATAACAAACCAATAGGGTTAAATCTTTGGATCCTAACAAAGATAGAATGATGACATTTGTTACACAGTGAAAACACCTGTGGCTAGGTTGATAATAATAGATGTATGATCTATTTTTATTCTTGCTTCTTTATAATTCTGCACAGGTTTTTTTTATTTTGTAATCCATTTTCTTCATTTTCCCCCCCGTTTATATTAAAGAAGGCCCTGTTCAGTAAGCTGCTTATAGATGCTAATTACTAAAAATGTCCAATGAAATATTTAGGAGCACTGCGTTTCTAAAATTAATAGACAAGCGGACAGAATGTTTTATAATAGGAGAAGAATGATGGCCATAGTTGAAACAACATAGCCCTGAAACAACAAAAATGTTTCCCATAATTCTCTAAAAAAACGCAGGTTTAAAGAGTTCACCCTTAAAATGGAAAGTGGTTTATTTTTACACCCAGTACAGTACCATCTCCTCATGGCTTCATCAGGAGTTTATCTTCGCTTTTTATCGGAGCTTGAACGTTGCGTATCGCTGCACTCACTCCTTACTTTCAATGAGATCCTCCCCTCTCACTCTCAGCCACATGTTTTCCCCTCCACACAATCCCAGGATCCCTGTCAGGGTTTTAAAAGCGGACTTTCTTTTTTTTTTTAAAAGGAGGATTAGCACCTTTTTATTTAATCTGTGAGAGCACAGAGCTCAACAGGAAAACTCTGCCACCATGTGTGGGGAAGAGCTGTAGGAGAGTGAGAATGTTCATTTCTGTGATTAATCAGTTGTCTTAATTCATCTCCTGTTGCATAAATAATGTGTATGTCTAAAAGGAAATATAATTTTTTTTCTTCTCTTGTTATTCTCCTGGTTCCCTTTTGCTTTTTAAACATGTTTTCTTTCTTTGCCATTAAAGCATATCCAAATAAATCATTTACTTTTGCACACATGCTTTTATACAATACTGTGAAAAGTATTTAGCCCTTCTAAAATGTCCTGTTTTGCTCTTTTTTTTTTGCCACACTTAATTGGTTCAGATCATTAAACAATTGGAAATATTAGACCAGCATAGCTCAAATAAACAACACAATGCATATTTCGATTTCCAGTTAAATTTAATTGCATAAAATAGTCTATTCAATTCAACGTGGCCACATGTGAATAAGTACGGGTAATTTACACCCCTTATATCACAAGCCGCACTCGGCCCTGATTGAGATAAAACCTCCCTGACAGCATGAAGTAGGCCAGCTCTCATCATACACTGATCTACAACAAATCAAGATCCAAAAAAAAAAAGTTATTAACATCTATTTGTCTGGAGATGGTTTCAAAGAGGGTTTTTTTAGTAAAAAAACCCCCCCCAAAAATCTGTAATGAGGCTAATACTTGTTCTCAGTACACACACAAATATATGCAGACTTATTTTGTAATCAGCCAAGTTTCTTGATTGTGAACATTTAGCCAACAACAACATGTTAATCAGATTTTATAAAAGCAGAAGAAGTCAATTTCAGCCCAGCAAGAAGACTGAATAGAGTTGTTTGTCTTGCTTAAAGCTGTTGCTCTTGTTTAAATCTAGATCCATTGAATTTCTGCTGTTAAAATATAAAACATATTTGTTGTTGTGTAAGAAATCTAACTTTGAAGCATGGATGAAAGGAGGAAGCGTTGTTTGATGGTGATTTATATTTGCTGCTGAGGATTCTCCCCTCTAACCGAAGGACCAGAGGGAGTCTCTGCTGACCGTACCGTGTTTCAAAACTAATATTTGCCTTGTTCTGCGTTTCTCTCCCACTTCCAGGTGACCAAAGATGACTTCATGAGCTTCGACTACATACTCTGCATGGACGAGAGCAACCTGAGGTACAGTTATTCCGGCTCGCAGCGTTGTTTATTTTCCCTTTTTGCGTGTCGATCGCAGTTTGACGACGCCCAGGCACCGAAAACACCGGGGTCATGTTTTAAACGCTCCGTCGTGCTGCTGGGATCCAAAAACATTGACTCTGCATTGGTGATCCATGCTGTTCATTCACATTCACCCAGAAACTTCTGGTAACACTGAGCTACAACTAACTCCTCGCTGAATGCCTCCCTTTAATGAGCAATAGCCTTTCTTAAGCTCTTTCCAAAGGTCATGGGGAGGGATATTTTTTTGCTACTTTGAACGTTTAGGGATCATTTTGAGATCACATGCCTGTGGCAGATCTGATCTGTAAGCAGCTTACTGAGTTCTTTGGATGCCTCGTCTTTGCTCTTTAGGCGCCCCCCCCCCCCCCCCCCCTCCCACATATTTTTATTGCCTGACAAAAAGAGTTCATTAATTGTTGGACTTCCTCTTTTTTACTGCTTTAGATTTGAAATTCTTAAGTAGGGTTGAGTTGTATTTGTTTATTTTATTGCACATTTCTGCAAATCACTTTCTGTAACCCTTTGCACGGATATCTGCCACAACAAAAAGCAACTGTATAATTCGTATATTAATGATTTCAGGCAAGATTGATCACATGGATGTTTAGGAAGTTACATACTGAAATCTGCTCCGAATGAGATGCAATTTGTCTTTGACTTCATAGTGACTTGAAGAAGAAGGCCAATTCTGTGAAAAACTGCAAAGCCAAAATCGAGCTTCTCGGTTCATACGATCCTCAGAACCAGCTGATCATCAAAGACCCATATTATGTAAGTATATAAGCAAAAATGTTTGGGTTTGTTTCCCAGCGCAATTTTAAAACAAAACACACATGCGGTCTAGTTTCAGGATTATAAAAGATTGACAGTCTAGTTTTTTTAATATAAAGCCCTAAACATTTTTTTAAAGTCCAGATTTTTCATGCCTAAATTGTCTTAAACGTGTCTACTGCTTCTTCTATTTACTTCTTCTAATTTACAGATAAAACAACAAATGTAAATACATTGCATTTAAAAAAAAAACACCTGACTTGTTTTTACTGTCTGACATTGAATCAGACAAATCATTTCCTGATTTGGACAAGTTAGGATAATCAAAATAACTTCTTTTTGCTAAATGTGAAAACAAGTGAGACAATTTTTTTCATACAACTGGTTTGGTTTCTTTCCACACGTTTTCTGGCATTTTGGTCCATTTATTCTGACAGAACTGGTGTAATTATGTCAGATTTTTAGGCCGCCTTGCTCTCACACAGAACTTTTCAGCTCTATCTACACATGAGATAAGGGCATCTCTATCAATTTGATGCAATGCTTAGGGTCATTTTCCATTTGGAAAAATTTAACTATATTCAGTACTGTGTTTTTTTCTCTCTCATCTATCACTATAGTGGTGCACAAGAGTAAATTGGCAGCTCTAGAAGCTTTGTAAGAAGTTATGATTTATAAGTATTCCCTTCATTTTATTAATTTTATGCAGTGCACAATGGTACATGTTGAGGATGCACAGGACAGATCTCATTTCCAAAGGGTTTGTCGTGTGCAGAAGGAGCCCTACAATGAAAATCAGCACTTTTATTTGACCAGGTTCCCCTTTATATGGTGAAAAACACATTTGGCTTAATTATGCCAAAATCACAGGTCTGCCCAAACAAATATACTCCAGCTGATTCAATTCAGATTTGCTGCAGTTAGTCAACATGCCGATCCATAAAGGTTCTCATGTAATTTTGCCGTGGTTATTTAGGAAACAATTTAGGCAAGGCTCAAAATTTTTTATTTTTTCTTTGTTTATTTAACTCGAAATCAGACATAGTGACAGTGTAACAGTGTTTCTAATTGAAAAATATTCTTTAATGCCTTAGCTTCACACAGATACCATTTTTTGCATTTACACCTTATAGCTGTGGGGCTGTACTTGATTTATACCAGGTATGTAATTTCAGGCAGGAAATTGCTCCTAAACCCCTAGGGGTATAAGGGGTCAATGTTTATTGGCATGTAATTTTTACCTGTAAAGGTGTATAACGTTGAAAAATGTAAATAAAAGCAGAATCCAATGATCTGCTATAACGTAAACAGTATTTAAATAAAAATATAAGGCAAAATGTTGAAATAATTACAATTATTACTATATATATATGTATATATATATATATATATATATATATATATATATATATATATATATATATATATATATATATATATATATAATAATATAATATAATCTGGCAACATCTTTGTAGAATTAGTGGTTAATTTAAAACACTTTCTCACTACAGGCAGACTCTTTCTAGGCTAATGTGTGTTTTCATCACTTTGCTTAGCTTTGTTGAAAAATAATTCAACACTTTGAGGGGAAAAATATTTGTCTTTTGTCTTGTTATATATAATGTGAAACAGTCATCAGTCACTGAATGGATTTATAAATGTAAAAGCTCATCCATGCAAAGAAAAAGGGAAAATAGATCATATTTCAGTGAAACGATGCTACTCCTGTTACGACAGCATGGCTCTTCGTTGAAAGCGTGTCCTAAACTGACCACTGGAAATATCTGAAGCGTTACAGAAATAATATATGACCCACTGGAGGCCCCAACCTGATAGGAAACTTCATTCTTTATGGAGCAAGTGTTGAAAAACATTTTCCTTTTTTATGACATGAATTTGCTCTCAGCCTACATTGTTTAGAACAGTTCAGTAGCTATTTTAAATGATTCTGAGCTCTTCTATGTTTTTTTTATTATATGTGAAACCGTTCATGCTTTTGGTCTGTGTGGGATCTGTGCATTTTCAGTCCGGTTTTTAGCAAGATTAGTCTAAACCTTTCACAAAATGTGTTTAAATTTGGTGGTATTGAGGAAAAATATGAAAAAAGGTACATTAGTTTTGGATCTAGATGTACAATTATACTAAATGAAGCATAGAGAAGGCTCTAACTCACTGGAAACCAGACGGGCCTTGCTGGACTCTTACCCAGATTGGAGAGTATAATTCAATGGAATAATTCGTTGGACTACATGTTAATGAGAGAACAGTTTATTATGAATTCTCAAGCTTGATAAAACAATGCCACAGCTAGGTGAAAGCTACTGCCGAGGTGATCTTCATTGAGAGGGCGTTAAAAGTTATCCAAACTGGGATTCCTTAAAGATCTTCTATGTTCAAAAAGAATGTGTACATTGTGACTGCAAAAAAAATATATTATGTGCAATCATTTACAGTTAAATCTTATTAGAAAGCCCTGATCTGAGAGAACAAGTTCTGCTATTATTCTAAAACAGT
Organism: Fundulus heteroclitus; assembly: GCF_011125445.2. Classification (NCBI taxonomy): domain Eukaryota; kingdom Metazoa; phylum Chordata; class Actinopteri; order Cyprinodontiformes; family Fundulidae; genus Fundulus; species Fundulus heteroclitus. The sequence continues at coordinate 12,390,438 of NC_046375.1, read as the reverse complement.
CTCTGTCCAACAGAGCACTTTGACTTTAAGTCCATCTAGAAGTTCTTTCTAATATATTGGTTTGCGTGACTGTCAAGTGTTTTTATTGGTTGGGATTAGATTGAACACAGCTGTTCTAGTTTCTGATTAATGGAGCATTCTTAAAAGTTCAGATAAACATCACTGCAACTTTTTCAAATGAAAACATTGGTGTGTATGACATCATCCTTGTTGAGGTTTGTTTCACCGCAAGCTAGCTGGAGACAAACAGACGGCACTAAAACACGTCAACCAAATTCTAGGGAGAACAGGAATTGGCAGAAAACGGATCCTTTTTGTACAGTAGACCGTAGATTTATCCGTAGGTACAATATCCAGGTGCCTACGGGTGCCATGTTCATCTGTTCAAACAAGTATGAGAACAGGTTACATGCTGTACAGGCAGGGGGAGGGTTTTGGCGTGAAATCCCAGAACAAAAGCAAAAGACCTTGTGAAGATTTCAAAACTGGTTAAAGAGCCTTTATTCACATGGAATCAAGTCCTGTTATGACTTGGGCTGAAACGCCACTCAGCAAGGAAGAAGCCACTACTCCAAAAGCAACATATAAAGCTGGATTACAGTTTTTAAATTGATTCATGGAATAAAGAACTTAACATTTGGAAACTTGTCCTGTGGTCCGATGAAATCCAAATTTGGCAAAGATGACCATCGTTACACTGGGAGGAGAAAAACACCTCTAAACGCGGGGCTGTTGTGCAGCTGAAGGGACTGGTGCACTTCACCAAGTAGATGGGATCATAAGGAAAGACCATTATTTGGAAATACTGAGGCAACAACTCACAACGTCAGCCAGGAAGCTGAAGCCCGGGGACAAATAGGTCTTCTAAATGGACAATTCTGTCAGTTTATTTTATTTAGCTTAATGCTTTCCGCTGTCGGACACGTGAGACGAACAGGCCTCTTTATTTCTTATTCTTCTCTGTAACTGCAGCTCTGCTTTCCTCATCTCTGCACATTATCACAACATTTATATGTCCCCAAGCAAAGCAACAAACCTAACGCTGGTGAATACATCATTATCAATCAGGCAGATCCTCCCTGATTAAATGCTACTTTTTTTTTTTTTTTTTTTTTTGCTTCTCAGTGTTTTTCCTTCGAAATAAATAAATCCAAAATTGGCAACTGAAACATCCAGAAGAATTGTGCACCCCAGATCGTAAATACCCGTTGCTCGTCCTACAGAACTGATCAAAACTGATTGTTCCTTGAGTTTAAAACCAGGAACGGTGTTGAGCAGCCGGCGCTTTTCTGTCCGAGTCACAGTTTGGATAACTAGAACGGCTTTGCAAAGGGAGCGAGAGCAGAATACTGTGCACAGGGAAGCCAGTTGTTACCATTTTTGTCTTGCGATGAACTTTTCCCGTGTTCAGGTGGTTATGGAGAGAATTCACCGTCCAGAGGGAGAAATTTGATCTTTTCTACGCACGTTTCATGCAATAATCAGCTCCAAAGCAATACAGTGCGGCCTGTGGTAATAGGATGGATCAATTGCTAGCTTCAAAAACACATGTTGCGCAACCTTTCCAGACCCCTGCTCATTGCAGGGGCTTTTTTAGCAGAACTGTAATTACTTGTACTTCAACAAAAGTCTATATATATATATAAATTCTATTTGAGTTTCCGATTGGTTCGGCTTTTCACGCTCCATGGCTGGCTCGACTCTTTTGTTCTTTACATACTCTCTCAGCAGCGGGAATCCCAGCCAGATGATTTGGACCGTGTTTCTTGGCTCCTTTTTTGATCTATCCTGAGGGTTGTGAATGAAAAAAGGCAGAAGCTGGAAAGGTGCCCAAAGAGAAGTAGCAGCAGGTTTCCGAGCACAAATAGCAGCGATAACACATCAATATACATTCGCGAGAAATGTCTGCAGGTTGTTAAACCTTATGTTTTCTTGAAGGTATTTTGAATAATCTCACAGCGAATAACTATTATCACGTGTGGTCCTGAAGAGAGCTGTGCTCCAGAGCTCTGCTGGGCGTACTCGTTCTGTTTGTTCCCGTTTTCATCGGCTCTGTTACTCGTCTTGGAACGTCAGCCCCAAATAAAACGATAATCATGTTATTTGGGTCATTGCATGGCGAACGGGGGCTTTCTAGGTCTACTTACCAGAGCTGCTGATATTCTTTGCGGTTTTCCGTTTGAATATTAAACACCACTTTGATTGTGGGACCCTGGCCAATAACCCACTGGTATGACCACAAAACGAGACAATCAGTGTCGCTGCATCAAAATAAACGGAGACATGTGTTTCTTTATTCTCTTGGGGAGGGATGAGGCTTAAACTCTGTAGCCTCGCAGAACGCTTCCTTTCCATCCTCAGGGTTTTGCTGTTTGCAGTCCAAATTGACCAATTCTGTTTTAATGCCTAAACAGACTCGTTTCCAGGTTTACAGAATTTAATCAAGGTCTTGACAGGAAGCTGAAGCATAACATTCCTGTTTTTTGGGTTGCTAAGTCTTAACGTGGCGTTCTGTCAGATCAACAGCTCGTATGTCAGCTATCTGCTTCATTCAGAACCATCCTGTCAACTCAACACTTTATCTGAGCACAGCTCCACCCAAATACTTTGTGGATTAAATATAAAGTTTTTCACTCGACAGAAGAAAACGTTCCCGTTATAGGGCAACAATTTTACTTTTGCGTATTTGCGGTCCAAGTTTTCCTGCAACATCCATCATAAATATTTCTTGACACCAGGATGATTTGCAGCCAAATTCTCCAAGCCGAGCTAAAACCCCTTGCATTGCAGAAGTACTCACACTGGCTCGTTGAACTTCTTCACTCTCGGTTACAAACACAGACCTTAATGTGTTTGATTTGGATGTTATGTGATAGACGAACGCAAAATAAACTCAAGTGGAAGGACAAGGACGATTGGTTTTAATTTTTTGTTGGCATTTTCGTTTAGTTCCTTAAAGTTGAAGCTTTGTACAAGCACCTTTCACTGCACTTTCAAGTCTTTAAGAATAGAATAAAACCTTTTTATCCTATAGCCAGGATTTGAAAGTCTTTAAGCTGCAAAATGACTTGCAAACAGATGCACACACTAAAAATAAGCAAGGATTGTGAAATTCAAGTTATAAAATTATAAATTAATACTAGATGCACATCCTAAACGTAGACAACTGTATTAATATTATGTGAAAAAGCTTTTCTCATATTTTTCTGTTTACAAAAACATGGAAACCTGTGCAAAGAGCATCATTAATGTAAACATTTTATTTTGTTTTTTTTGGGGGAGTAGGGATGGTTGTACAGTCTAACAGCTGCAGGGAGGAGCTCTCTCCCTGACCCGTCTGCCCTGCTCGTCATGATGCTGTTTGTTCGTTAATGTTTTCTAACAAACCTCTGAGGCCTTTAGAGAACAGCTGGATTCATTAAATGTAATCTCATCATATATGGCGCTAATTCCTAAATGATCGCCACACTTTTTTAATCCATTGTTTTCCATCCACTTTACAACGGTGTGCTACTTTGTATTAATCTAAAGCAGTAAAGTACATTCAGGTTTGTGGTTGCAACATGACAATGTTTTAAGGCGTATAAATGCTTCTGCTAAGACAACATATCCACAATTTCATGCCGGTATTTCACACACAGTGGTTGAGATGCAAAGACAAGTCCAGAGAATGTGTTAAATATTCTAAATGTTTCCTGTTTTTCCGAGTTTTTTTTTTTTTTAAGGATAATAAAACAAAACAAAAAAAACAGAGTTTCAGAAATACACAAGTCTCGTCTGGCGTTGTGCCACTGTTTGACAAGTAGGAATGTGTCTGAATTTGAGTGCGGCTTTCACCACTCGGTAAGCCTCTTGGCATCTGCTTTGACTCAATGTGGTGCTCAGAGTGAGGAGAAAACAATTTTCCAGTTGAGTAGGTCGCTACCATTCATAATGTGTGTGTTTGTCTCCATTTTTGTCTCTTAAAAGGATGTAAGTCATTATTTAATTGTGTCCATTTTTTTCTGTCATTTTTTTTTTTCCCCCTCAGGGAAGCGATGAAGACTTTGAAAAGGTGTATGAACAGTGTCTACGCTGCTGCAAAGCTTTCCTGGAGAAGAACACCTAACAAGATCCCACCATGACACAAATTTACCTAAATTCACCACAACATGAATAATCAATAAGCCCTGATATATCTTGGTTGTCACAAAAGCACCGATTAACATACCTGTAGTATGACTGTCATTGAAAGACCACCATGACGCTACGCTACAGTGTTGTAATTGTTGTATCAGCGACCTTTAAAAAAAGTGCTGCTTCTGCAGGTTTACTTGGTTCAAAAAAGCTGAGCAGTTTAATTGAAACATTGTTTAATTTGATTATAAATTTGCTTAACATGTGTAAATGTCTTATGTAAGGTTTAATGTAGTTTCATTAAAGCTTCAATAAAAAATGGGTGGGAAAAAATTGAAGTGTATGTATTTATAAAGTCTTTATTTTTTGAAAAGGGACTTTTGCTTTATTATCCATGGAGTGGGATCTTATAACTGAAAGCTTTGATTATTCAGTCATACACTGACGTATGTAAAAAATAAAAGCATAAACTGCTTTTATTTTGACAATACAACAGATGTAGGAATCTGCTTAACGCTATTAAGATGCCTGGTGTTTGAGTTGTGAAAAGAATAGACAAGAATAAATCATTTGGGAACTACGGCTGAGTGATATGGCTTAAAAATAAAATCTCAGATTTTATTATACCAAATGCGATTATTCCATTCTCCCCCTTCTTAATAATTTCTTAAATTTCACAAAAAGAAATTTAAGAAATTATTTTTAAAACTTGCTTTTATGTCAAGCAATCTGTCTGGGAGTTGACCTGAATTCAAAGTGGAACTAAATACAAGCTGTGAAACATGCTTGTAAAACAAGATGGTGGCTCTGCCGTAGTAAACAATGAAGATATAACAAAATGTTTGCTGCAGGTGGTATTGCACATTAAACTCATAATAGACTTCACTTGTGTGTTCTCTTCATGGAAGCCCAATAAGTGCAATGGCAAAATAAAATCCAGATTTTCCAAAAATTTAATCTTAAAAATTAAATCAATATTTGGCCCAACCCTATTCAGACCTTTTCCACATTTAATGTGACACAAATCTTGTTTTATTCAGATAAAACAACCATATCTGTTAGGGAGAGAAATGTAACAAAAAGCTGGTTGTAATAGTGTTTAACCTTTTAAAATAATTCATTGTGAAACTTCAATTTACCTTCAGCATTTAAGTCTTTGGTACAGACTTATCATGGATTATAGATTATTACATATTGATCTGTTCAATGGTTGTCTTGTTTCTTAAAAGGTTTGTTACCAGGTGTCTTTATAGCTTCTATGGGCACAAGTGTAGTAAATTCAGCACAGAGGAACACAGTCTAATGCTAGAAAATTTGAGAAAGAATGGGTCGCCTTCATGAGATCAGTGGATTTTAGCATGGTACTAATGTAGGATGCCTCCACTGCAATAAGCTCTCCATTGCCGTGTTTTCACTACAACATATTCAATAGTCGATGGTTTGTGGTATCGTAACAAAAAGGAAGTTCGAGACAACAGGGTCAGATGATGCTGAGGTCCATAGTGTTTCTGCAGAGTCTGTAACAATAGACCTCCTATTTTCGTGTTCCCTTAAATTTAGCTCAAGAATATTGCTTTATCCAAGTCTTACCATTACCAGTGCAACGCAAACCAGTGGATGCAGTGGTATGAAGTGGCTGCCACTGGATTTCTGTGTCGTGACAAATTATGCCTCTGTCTGCCAATCTAACGGACAAGTCTGGCAGTTTGACCAGATGAACGGTATTTATCTGACTGCATTGAGTGAATTGTAAATTTTGATGAAGCGGCGAAACTTGTTTTTTACTTTTTTTTAATTAATGAAGCGGCGTTTTGGGTTACGTTCACACTGCAGGTCTTGATACTCTATTCCAATTTTTTTTGGCTGAAGTTGGATTGTTAGTTCATACTAATTAAATGCGACCGCTATTGGATTTAATGCTGCACGGTTCAAGACCCCAAAGCAACCCGCATATGCAGATAACAGGACAAAGTAGATCTCACACAGCAGCATGGCATTTCAGAAGTAGTGGTGGTAAGCGTTCAATAAGGCTTAGTTGAAAAACAAAACAATACTTCTCTGTGTTAATATGAAATTGTTGAGCAATTGGAGCCGACAACATTAACACCACATCATAACAAATGAGAAACGTGCGAAGAAAACAGCGCAGCTATGAATGATGGTGTTCTGTGGAACCATGACGTCTGCTACTGTAGAGAAGTCTGTGGATGTGTAGCCACAATGCAAAAACTGATCTAAAAATAAGTAAATGTTCTTAAAATTAGTGTTTTTGTCCTTGATTTGAGTAGGTAAATAAGATTATCTGCCAATGGAATGAGTATTTTCACCCCTAAAATAAGATAATTAGATATACTGCACTTAAAATAGGATGATGGAGATGAGTTGTTCCTATTTTAAGTGCAAAAATCTTATTCTGTTGGCAGATTATCTTATTTACCTGCTCAAATCTAGGACAAAAACACTAATTTTAAGAACATTTTACTTATTTTTAGTTCAGTTTTTGCAGTGCAGATCTAGGACGGTGACATAAAAAGCGGATTAAATGCGACATGACCGTTCAGACTGCATATTCCTTGAATTATATCCGATACACAAGATTTAGTACCACATATGGATGTGGCACAAATCATTTCTTTCTTTTATTTTCTTTTTTTTAGTGAAAAAATTGGAACTGGGCCGTCCACACTGCCATGAAAAAAATGTATCGCATATGTGTGAACGTAGTCTTTGATGTGAGGCTGTTTTCAGGAGTTTAGTTCAACCCCTTGGTTCCAGTAAAAGGAACTGGGGATGCTGCAACATACCAAGACATTTTGGACCATTTCATGCTCCCTACTTTGTGGGAACAGTTTTATGATGGCCCCTTCTGGTTTCAACATTACCATATAGTGGAGATAGTTAAGTCCACGAAGACATAAGCAAGTTTGCTGTGTAATAACTTGCCCGGCCTGCACAGAGTCCTGACCTCACCCCGATAGAATAACTTGGGGATGAATAAGAGCGGAGACGGAACCAGACCTTCTCATCCAACATTAATGTCTGATTTCATAAATGGTCCTCTGGACTAATGGTCAAAAGTTCCCCTAAACCCACACCTAAACCTTTCTGAAAGCCTTTACACAAAAGTTGAAGCTGTCATAGTCAGACAGGGTGGGTCCACATGTTAAACCCTATGGGTGAAGAAGGGGATGTCCCTCAAATCAGTGTGTGTAAAGGCCAACAAGCAAATCTTTATTGTAATATACTGTTTTGTGGCACTACTCAACATTATTATTTTTTTCGTGTAGTAAAATGCCACGACATTGTTGTTTTTCTTTTTGTTTGCTTTGTTTTTACAATTTCTTTTTTACAAGTTCTCATCGCTGGCATTTATTGACATGAAGTTATTCTGTTGTCACTGCTTGTTCATCAGGATTAGTGTTACTCCCACAAGTCTGGTCTTTCCACTATCAATACAAATAACCCATTAGCCTCCTCATGGTAGACTTATGATTTCATCACAGTTGGAGACGAGGAGAGGGCTGTAAATCATTAAACATGGGGTGGGGTTCAAGGAAAGATGAACCATCTGCTTACTGGAGGGCTTCCACGCGTCAAAGAATGCCGTTCCAGAAAGGTCGGAGTTGTCCGTGCGTCTGTCAAAGTACATATTAGGGTCAACGTCCTGTTCGGCTTGGTGTAATTAAATTTCTCATCAAACGCTTTTCCTTTTTTTTTATTTCAACTATGCTATAAGCACAATTCAAGTGCCGAAAACAATATCAAAGGATTTTTTTTTGTAAAAATGGTGCACGCCCTCGAGACAGATACTGCATACAGGTTCAAGGGGAACCAGATAACTTTGTAGTGCACCAGCCAGGTGTTGCGAATTACAGCCAACTCCATCCAAAAGCTATTGGAGGAAATGTTCTCAAACCAACAGCACCTCAGCAAAACGGGCCTAAGGCCGCCACAGGTGGTTGATGTTTTTAATAGATTTCACAAAGGGTATAACTTTGCTAGATAGATTTTTCTCTGACAACCGTTGACAGCACGTTACATGGTCGTGTTAGCATGGAAAATGTTTCCTTTCCAGCACCTTTGTTCCTACTGCAGAACATCTGTAGGGTTTCCCAACATTTAAGGTCATAAAATGCACAGCTTTTGCATTCTGTGTCATTCCACTGATTTTATTTTTCAGATTTTGTCTCGTTACAGCCACAAACTTCAATTTCAGTTCAACGATTAATGGGTTTTCAAACATTTTTGGAAGTAATCTGAAATGTAGGGCTTTTTACTTTAAAGGTCGTTGCTCTGTTAAGGCCAGAAGAGCTCAATTTATGCTGAAATTAAATTGGACTCTATTTACTAATCAATGCAGTTGCAGAGCATTTTATTTCAGGGTCTCTGAAAGTAAAGGGACTAAGTACAAATGCACGCCACACCATTCAGAATTTTTAATTTTTTTAATTAAAAAACCATGTATCCTTTTCCTTACACATGTTAATTGTGTAACACTTTGTGTTGGTCTGTCACATGAGATCCCGACAAAATTATTGAAGTGTTTGGCTTTGCAAGGCACCTCATATAAAGTGAAGCAGTTGTGTGACTTAGCAGCCCCTTAGAGAGCTTTGTTCTTTTTAAGTGTCAGTGCAATAAAACATGGAGAAATATGCTCACTCACAATCTGGGCAGGGATCACATAAAAGTGATTTTGCAATGCTATTTCAAACGTAAAAAAAAAAAAAAAAAAGAAACTCCCTGGTCTCTCTCTGGTTTGAACTTTTTTTAGGATCTCCGTCTGAAGCAGCAGTGGGAATTTCAGCGGATCAGCTGTCCCAGGGCTCAGTCCAGTCATGCGCTAGATCAGGCAGCATTCCTCATTTTAAGATGGGACGCAAGAGAAAATACAGCACAGCAAAGACGAGTCATTTTTGTACCAATCTCATAATTTATTTAAATATATCTCACTTTTAAATATATATATATATATATATATAGATGTACACTTTTACACTTTTAATTCTTCCTATGGTTTTGTTTACCGTATGTACATTACACTCCAGGCTGAACCGATTGTGACCTATGCTTTATGTACCATTAAGCCTTTTTCACGGCTGTAATACATAAACATAGGCTTTACCACGCTGTACCAAGGGATAGTCTGTCCACAGGTTGGCTTAGGCTCACAGCCACCACTTGGGTTTTTGTTTTTGCAGGAACAACGTTCACGTAATAATTTAATGACAGTTCACTCTGAGCACAAGTGGGTGACACTATGGTGTCACCAGCTGGGGTTCGGTGAGAGCTTCTGTTTTAGATCGAGATAGTGCAGCAGAAGGGCCGAAGTCAACCTATGACAATAAAAAAGGGCAAAAATCGCTCAAAAAGAAAGTAATTCTTTGTTTTGTGTAAGCGACATCCTTTTGAATTCCAGCGCTGGGAGAAAAAAACTCCCCCACTTCGCTTATCTTCGGTAGTTTCTCCTCTCCAGTCTTCACAGTCTTTATCCTGGTCTGGGTTTTTCTTGCCTCGTTGCTCCCGCGTGAGGACAGCTAACCGTCGAGGCCCAGCCAAAGTGGTGATTGGCAGCAATTTTCACCTCAGCAGAAGGGACGCGAGTGAAGCAAAACGCTGCGCCTAAAGTCGGCCAGGCTGGTCAGATTCAGGCTTCCCTCTCAACGTCCAAGGCACTTTTTAACCAAAGTATTTTTTTTTGTTTGTCTCTTTTCTTCTGAAGTCCTCGTGATTGACTTCAACCTGCAAAACAAACAACAACAAAAAAAAAAAGGGGGGGAAAGGGAAGTGTCAGCACAGTCTTTAATCAGGTAAAACTATAAAAGTCCTGTATGATAAATGGGAAAACTTGATTTGCAACAGAACTGAAAGCACCACAAGGGCCTGCGTGTGTTCACACAGCCAGCATGCTAACACTAAGAACAAATAGCCGAGTGTCTCCTGAGCAGCATGATCTACGCTCTGAACCCAAGCCCAATTCATGCTGAGCTTTATGAGTCTTGACTGATTATGATCATTTGGTGTTTATACGTTTCTGGCGCAGCGGTGAGAAGCGCCACACTTACGAAGAGAAGCCGCAGTTTTAGGAATGTTCTGGGTCACGATGAAGGGTTGCACGTAAAAACGAAGCTGACTTTGATCCATTCTGCTTTTACAAGTTCTTGAGTTTGTTTTAGATCGTTTTATGTGCTGCTAAGATGATGTTTACCGCAAAACCTCTGGGAATTATTGTGTTAGTGTGTGGAGTCGTTTCCTGTGATATTTTAGAAGAAATTTTGTGGCCTTTTTTTTTTACAGTCAGATCATATGGAAACGTAAACCTAGGTGGTGTTGCTGATGAAGTGGTGAACATATCCTGAGTTTTGAGATGCGTTTTAGATACAAAACTGTTTGTTTTTTTAACCACAATGTTTTGACCTTCTCTGTGTCGTGCAAAATCGGGGTTTTCACAATTAACCAATGATCATCTGAGCAGAGCTCTCATGAGATTATATGAGGTCCTAAACAGACGTTGATTTAGGGCTACAAATCCTTGCTCACATAATTTATCCATAAATTAAACAGCAGTTAACAAAATTTACGGTCAAAATTATTTATCTATCTGACACATTTGTCCGGGCAGATGTCTTCAGAGTACAATGTTTCAATACAGACTCTCTAAAGTGGATTAGATAGCAGCTATTGTCAATTATTTCTTGACTAGTATGCTGTTTGTTACACAGACACAAGCTGCAGGATGATTTAACCCTCTGTAACATATCTAATAAACTGTGAATATTTTCCTCTGTGTCATTACTTTCAATCATTTAATGTTTTCCTCTACATGTAACTACAAATGGTAGGGTTTAAGGTCTATTTACTGTGTGAGAGACCTGAATGATCTAAGCAGCTGTGGCTATCTTATGCTTATGCCTTAGGCCGGCCATGTGTGTGAGTTGAAGCGTCGTAGCACCTTATGAGTGTGTCTGCTACCCCTCTGTGCACTGTGGGCTGCCTGCGAGCCGTGTGAGAAGTCGCGCACATCTTTTGAAGTCTGAGAAAAAGAAAACACAAAGAGAAAGACAGTGAGCGCTTTCTTTTCACACAGCATGTTGACGTTGGACAGTGATAGCTTTCCCCCCCTGGCGCAGGAGGTGGAGAGCAATCGTTGCTTACATGCAGGTAACGTGCAGTCTCTGGTGTGGTGGTAAAGCCTGTACGCGTTCTTCCTGCACTTGGAGCTGAACACGAGTGGACCTGACGGAGAAGGAGAGATAGTGGTCTTTGAGCACATTTCTGATCATTTTTATGCACTTGCATCAACATGTGTTTTACTCTATCTACTTTCATGTATGTTTGCCCATAAAAGTGGTGCCACCAAGTGGGCAGGGGTGAGACGAGGGCAAAAAGGCTGGCAGAGTTACAGCATTTTGAAAATCAGTAACTACACATCTTGTGAGGGCTAGAAAAAGCATATGCTAACTAATATTTAAGGTTCTGTTTTGTTTTTGGTGTGAAAGTACCAGATAACATGAAACTGTGTACGGCAAACCATTAGGGCCAAATATTGGCCCTTTTTTTTCAACCTGTCTGGTAAAAAAATAAAATAAATAAATTGGTTGCTGTATTTTACATGAGTTCAAGGTTGTTTACCTTCATCTGAGAAGTGATTAAAAAAAAGTGATAAGTTTGATGAGCTTTGGAAAAAGTGGCATCCAAGAACCATGAAGAATGCCATTTTTTCCTTCATGAGCAGCCAAAAGAATGAGGATGATTGTGTCATTTTGTCTTTGCTCAGCTCAGCAGTGACTGCGGGAGAAAATGTGATTGATGTTTATTATGCAGTTAAGAACGAAAGCTGTTTATGAGCGGCAGGAAACGTGTGTTTGAAGAAACCTTGTTTTCTTAAAAAAAATAAAAATAAAAACAAGGTTTCATCCCATCATTGAGCAGCACTTTTTATGCTACGCAGCTCGGCACTGAACACTGAGAATTCTTTTTTTCCAATTTCTAATTTCTTTACCAAACAGGTTGATATTTATTATTAATGACATGCTGTACTCGAAAGCCTCTACAAAGCCAGTCACCAACCTTTTTGAGACTGGGAGCTACTTTATCGGTACTGTGTCATACGAAGGGCGACCTATACTGACCTTTGAACAATAAGAGTCCAAGCTCACCTTAACTTTACGTAAATATAAATATGTTGACATGCTTTTATCATTTTTAAATCTATATAAATACAAGTATGATTAAAAAGTAAGCAAAACTGAATAAAATAGCATTTAAAATGCAGCTCTCTGGAGGATATTTTTTTGAACAGGCTTGAGGGCACCACATATCGTCCTAGGGGGCTACCTGGTGCCCACGGGCACCATGTTGGTGACCCCTGCTCTAGAAAGTGTTGTACGGGGTGGCCAGATGAGGGCAGCAGTAGTGCCAAAACCGGAAGCTATATCAGGAGTTATATTTTGGTACATTACTAGGGCTGAACTTAAACAGGAAGTAGCCAAACGATAATAGGCACAAATGGCTTGCCATAAAGTCTGGAAACGCATCTTAATAAAAAGGGAACCTTTTCCAAAGCTCTTACCTGTGAAATATCTAATTATTCTCTCTTTCATTTTAAAATCTGTGGGTGATAAAGCTGCGGAAAGACAGAAAAAAAGAGAGAAGAGAGGTATAGAATAATTAAAGGCGGTCTCAAGTATCACAAGGACAAAAACTTATGTTTTAAGCCACACTATTATTATAAAAGAACATTTGAAGGACTAGCAGGCGAGAGATCCATCTCCACGGGCCAGCCACTCACCCAGAGCCTGGTTCCCTTTGTCCGCTTTGCCGCGGGATTCCCTCTGTTCTCCCGACGCGCTGCCCACCGCCCGCGGCGTCAGCGGGGCTTCCGTTCTCGCGGCGTGTCGCCCCCGGCTCTCCTCCACGTGCTTCATGATCTCCACCATCCGCCTCAAGCTCCGCCGCGCGTCTCCGCCGGCCGCGGCGGTGGGCGCGCTCTCGCCGCAGTGCTCGGTCAGAGTGCACATCAGTAACAGCAGTCCCACAATAACGGGTTTGCGCGGTGCGCTCATAGCTCCAGTGTAGTGAGGAAAGTGGAAGGTGGATGTAAGGAGGAAAGTGAACTTTTATTCTCTTCGGACACCTGAGGGATAAGATCAAAGAGGAAATTTCAAGTCTTGGCGCGCTTAAAAAACCCCATACTCACGTTATTTATAATCCTATACTCGTATAATAATGCAACTTAATTACATGACGAGGAACTAAAACTCAAATAAGAAAGGACACTTCATGTAGGGTTAGCTGAAACATCTTAGCGAAACCAATAAATCATAAAATATAGTATACTAACCTATCTTTCTTATTTTGTTAATATAAGTGTTGAAAAATTAACAGTATTTTAAAACTATTTGTATATGTGACTTGTAAAAAGGGGGAAAAAAGCATTTTAGTTGTGTGAAAGAATCATTACCTTTTCAAAGTTCCCTTATTTTATGAATGCGTCCGGTGCGTCCTGCCAAAAACGATGCTCATGTGCGCAACTTCACGTCCTGTTCCGAAAAGTGTTCTCTTTAAAACAAAACAAACAAACAAAAAAAAAAAACACTCGGTTCCTATATGTGAAGGATTAAAGCTACTGAAGTCATAGGAGTGATCGCTGAGGGTCGGTGATCAACCTCCAAACGCCGGCATTCGGAGCGCAAAGAAAGAGTGCGCAAAAAGAAGAAGCCGATATCGTCCGGTGTGGCGCTCCAAGTTCCAAGTTTGCCCTCTCTTGTGCGTCCAGTCGCTTTTTATTCTATCTCCCCGACGGCGGGGGAACTGTCCCCTGTGGACTACTCCACCAGATTATGTGGTAATTATAGGAAGCATTACCTGAAGAGGAGAGTTAACACGAGTTGTCCGACCATCCATTGACCAGTGTGTCAAGTTTACTGAGGCCCCCCTCCCTCTCCTCCTTTCCGTTACTCCATTTATCTGTGCGATATACGCGGTTACAGGAAGCGTCTGTCCTCCACTAATACTTCCACTGAAATTTCCAATCAGCCCAGCGTGCAGTGCAGATGCAGCACATCTTAGTGGAAATGCTCCCATATCCTTCTTGGGATCCTCATAACCTCATTTAGAGCCATTGCGCCCTTTACATCCATCATGGAAAATTGAAACCCAATTATGCACCTTTTAAGGGACGGTTCTTTGAAAATTGATTGTTTTGTTTTAAATTTGTTGCCAGTTGTTCCACGTCAGTGCAGCCTGTTGAGGTTTGTCCTCGCTGGAGAATAGTTTGCACTGGCCTGCTGCTGGGGCTGGAACAGCTTTCTTAAAAGTCGGGGCGTGCAAGTGGCTCCCACGCCCACCACTTCAAATCTCACAAACCTGCTAGGGGGTGGTGGGGGTGGACAGATCTTTAAAAAAGAAATATGCATTCAACTCAACTTGTGCTTAAGAGAAAGCAGGTTACAAATAGTTTACCTGTATAGGGGGATCTTGTACTCTTAATGAAACTCACTCAAACTTCTGGCGCATAGTTTGCTATTTTTGTCATAGTCGGATTACAGAATGATGTGGTGGCAGTCTGGGTATTTCACAGCACAGCTCAGCGAGGAAACGTCCTTGTAGCCCTGCTTGAAAGAAAAAAAAAACTCGGTGCTGAAAGGACAGCGCACTGTCACCATTCACCAAACTTCTGCTTTGAACAAAGCCACTCTCTGTGCGTTTTTGCATTCCTGGCCAAGGGCGTCTCCAGAAAGTTTTTAAAGGGGTGGCCAGTATTGTAGTGGCCTGCGATGACAGATGACCCTATACCAAAAATGATGACAAAGCATAGGTGATATCTGGTTTCCCTGCTGATTCACACCGCCATCGGGATATTTGAACCCGTTTTATTGGGAATTAGTGGTCAAACTCATTTCAAGGAACTCCAGTGACACAGGGCAGATTTGTTTTCAAATGAGCAGATATTACCAGATAGATAGATAGATAGATAGATAGATAGATAGATAGATAGATAGATAGATAGATAGATAGATAGATAGATAGATAGATAGATAGATAGATAGATAGATAGATAGATAGATAGATAGATACATAGATAGATAGATAGATAGATAGATAGATAGATAGATAGATAGATAGATAGATAGATAGATAGATAGATAGATAGACAGATAGATACTTAGATACATAGATAGATACATAGATAGATAGATAGACAGATAGATACATAGATACATAGATAGATACATAGATAGATAGATAGATAGACAGATAGATACATAGATACATAGATAGATACATAGATAGATGTAAAAAATTGTAGTTTAAGTTCTGCTTAGGAACATAAACATCAGGACAAATATGCATGAAAACTTTAGTAGTTTCAGCAGGGGGCGTCATTCTGCAATTGCTGCACACCCTCATGCTGTTTACATTTGCACATCCTCAGCAGCGCACTGAGCCAGCATGTTTGGGGGAATTTGACTCATGAAACATTTCCATACAAATGGATAATCAAAGTGCCATCATGAAAACCGATGAGATCGAATTACACCACAGAATGCACGTCTGCTTTGTTGATCAGCTGCGTGCCTTGCATCACATTCCATTTTAACAGATTGCCCTCGCTGGACTCACTGTGCAGCACACATAGAAGAGGTTTAAGGTTATAAAACTCAAAAAAAAAAAAAAAAAAAAAAAAAAAGATAAAACACGTTTGAGGCACCTAGGTGGGAAACTTGGTCTGAACTTTGCATAAGGAGAAAAAAAACAACAACTCAGATGAGCATTGTGTTGGCTCAGATCCCAGGCGAAGGCAAGCAAAGTTCATGTGTTCATGGATGGTAATATTCTGAGTGAGTAAAAAGACCATAAAGACTCCTCTAACCATGCATTTTGGCACTTTGCCTGCAGTTCGCCCCAGCTGGGAATGTCGAGAAATCCATCCTTCTTCTCATCATGTCAACATGTCTTTGGGTCACATTTTTACAAACAGCAGAAGTTAATAGATACTTGAAATGTGTACCATTTGCATGCACAAATGACCTCACTTAACCCCGTTAATAGCCTCGGTCAGCTTTCCTTAGTGGTCACAAGTGAACGCTCTGCCATGTTTCATTCAGTGACTTAGGCTCATGTGAGTTTAAGTGAACCACAGATGTTAAAACCTCCCAGATGCTATATGCCGCTGTTGCTTCTTTCAACATACTGCTTGTGACACTTTCCATTTCCAAATGACCTCTCTCACCTCTTTGCAGCTTAACCGCTTTGTCATGAGAGAATGTTATCACCTTCACAAGAACGGGATTATTTCTTGTCAAAGTTAATTCCTTTTTTTTTGACTTTGAGAAAAAAAAAAGGATGATTCATCCGGTCATAAATGCTGTTTTTTTTTTTTTTTTTTTTTTTTTACATTTGAAGGAGTTGGCTAAACTCTCATCACTAATGATTATGACTTTTAAAGTGAGGTCTGGGCTTGAAAATGCATTTACTAAATTAGGTGAAAACGGAAAACATGTACTTTCAGTTTCTCAAAGGAATTGGTGCTTGATAAAAGAAACAAACATCTGTGGAAAGAATGATCTGAGAAACTGATGTTTTCTTCCTTTATTTCTCTTTTTCTTTTTTTCCAAGTTTAAAAAATCTGGATGTGAATCTCAAACAATCACAGTGGAATGCAATAGTTTTTTCACAAACATGCAATATACCCATGAGAATTTGCGCAGGCAATATACCCAATCATTATCACAAACGGCGTTTGGTATTGTTAATTAATTGTTTGAACAGTTTATTCATTTTAGGGTGAACTACTATTGCTATGAATAATGTCAGAGATTTTTTGAAGCAAGAATTGGAAGGTAGGCTGCCCCCTGTTGGTTGGGGTCCAATCTCTGCCTAAAGCGGAAAGAGTATTTTGGTGTCTTGTTCAGGAACGATGGTGGGATAGAACGAGAGATGGACAAACGGATTGGGGCTTCTTTGGCAATAACGCAGGCGGTGATGATAGAGCTGGGCCAAAAAGCAAAGCCCTCATTTATAGTGGCGAGACTTAGTTAACTCCTCCAAACATTGTTCATGTTGTTGTGAGCAAATGGGTCAATCTTTGGCTCATTTAACCATAATGCTCAGAAAGGCATTCATATTATTCATATGTTCAGCCGCAAATTTCTGTTGAGCTCAAAGGAGCGGGAGCTCTTTTCCATTTCAATAACCTCTCACAGTCCAAGACGTAAAACTTGTGGTGCTTGAACTGACAGCTGTGGCCAGTTTCCAGTTCATGGCAGGCTAGAGCCTGGGTGGTTCTTTGTTTTTTTATGAATGCTCTGATAAAGGCAGTGCGCAGACACTCTAGCTAAAAAGGAAAAACCTGAGTAATGTGTGCCTCAGCCGACATTGGCAATAAGTGATAAACAGTAATAAACAATAAGAGTGCTCCAATAGCCAACCAGAATTATGCAATAATCTTATTGATAGCATCAAAAAATAGCATAGTTTCTTTCTATTATCTATTTGCCATTCAAGCCCATGAAGACTACATGTAAACCTTTGAATGTAAGTGTTTCGATCAGTCAAAAAGAAACTCATCATAGCATTTGGAGACACAATGCATTTTTTTCAAGATTTGAATTTTTGTATTTGTTTGTTTTGTACAATGGGAGTTCCCTTATGTTATTTAGGGTACTTTGACTTTATGTTAATTTAAAAACTATAGAAATCTCTGAGCTTTAAAATTTAAAGAATGCTTACATCATGTTTGACATGACATTGTTTTGTCTTCACTTTGTCAAATATTGTCCTTTTATTTAACAAAAAAAATCTATTTTGATTAGCTGACACTCTAAAATACTGACAAAACTCTTCCATGTTATTTGACCCACGTATTTTGTCCTAGACTTTGTCACGGCCACATGGAATCTTGGCTTTCACTTACAACATTATTTCTCTGTATTGTGTGACATCACCTTACGATGCTACCCTAGACTGTTTCAAATCAATCCTGGAGTCTCTGCTTTCACTTGTGACATCATCTGTCAATAATGGATGACATATATATATATACTTTTATTTGAGAGATGAGAACATCTCTTTATTCTTAATTTAAAAAAAAACTCTTAAATCTTTAATTTGCTGAACTATTCTATAAACACAGAAATCCTGATCTTCAGTCATCAACACGCCACAACATTTCCCACCCAGAAATGTGTTGTTGTTTCCTGGAGCAAGTTTCCGTGCATCACATCGCTTGCCATGTGTTTTAGAGTAGAGCAAGTTTTCTAATTGCAAGAGTAATTCCTTCCCAAAGGCAGGGGATTATTTCTCTTTGCCCACCTTTTCTCCACCTCTTCCCGCTCAGTATTATAACCAGCTTGTTGGGCCAGCTAGAATTGTCAGTCTGCATTCTGATGGCACACCCTATGAGCAGAACATTCAGAAACAATGCTTGGGATAAGATATAGGGAACATACCAAGTCATAAACAATTAATTAAATAAATAAACAAATTATAGTAACTTTGGCAGTTTCTTTGGCATGCTGAATGCAACATCGGGGCCAACTACTGACTGTGATGGTGATTATTCTTATACTAGAGCTTAGAGTTTATCAAATCTGTATTCATCAAAGGGTCCAAAATGTTCTCACTGGGATTCATGATCAAGAGAATTTCTTGGCTGTGAGTTTAGAATTTCACTATAATAATCCTTGAGCGACTTCACTATTGCTTTTGCTTTTTTGCTTTTGCGCCATGGTGCTAGACAATGGGCAGATAAGGGCTGTGTAATTAACAAATTTGTATTATACCATTAATGTTTTAACAGAAATGTTTTTTTAGCTCTTGCCACAAGGCCACCAACCCAATATTTTGAGGGCAAAACACATTGGCAGCGGGAATAAAAACGACAAACCTTACGTAAGCCTTCCTCACTTGCAGTTGAAACTTTTACCTCAAAAGTTTTTGTCATCTGAAAAACTTTGATTCATGCATAAAACACTTGGAAGCAATTTTCTTTCATGGTCCCTTTCAACTGTTTTATGCAATCCTGGCATCATGGTTTCCTTGGAGGCAACCAAACAAAAGAGAATTTTCCGTTTTTCTGATTACGAAATGTGATTTTACAACGGCTTAAAACCTTTGCGTTTGCATATGAAACGACTGCACTGAAAAGAAGTGGATTTAGAACCACGAGCAACAGCAGAAATACATTTGATGGGTTTTGATATAAAGTCAACATTTTAGTGTATTTGGAATAAATACATTTGATCAACCTATTCAGCAACCTAAAAAGAGCATGATTATTTTCCACAAAGGCTGCAAAATACTTGTCTCAAAATTAAAACCTTGACTGTACCAGAAACACAAACAGCTGGATAGCTGAACAAAGGTTTAATGATCTTTGTGAAATAACAAAAGACATATTTTTAACTGTGAAAAAAGGTGGCGCAAAAGCAAAGATTAAAAAAAGATTTAATGATGACGTTCAGCCACAGCCAAAATCTGACTTGCAGATCATTATTATGTTCATCATCCTGACCCTTACAATAATACAACCGTACTGTTCAAGTGTGTGTGTGTGTGTGTGTGTGTGTGTGTGTGTGTGTGTGTGTGTGTGTGTGTGTGTGGGTCTGTTGTATTACCGGTTGAATATAATTTAGTCCCAAAGAGAGATGAAAAGCAGGCAACAAGTCTCGATTTCACCCCTGACCCTGTGAATACTCCTTCTGGAGAGACGAAAGGATTTATTTACCTTTTATCAACAATTGAGGCCAAAATTATTCATACCCCTGGAAGTTTTAGGTTTAAAGTTATATTTTCACTATACCAACAGGTTTTTTTCTGGGTAAAAGTGATATCGACGTTGTGTAGGGACCCCGCCAGATTTCCGACTTAAATTGGACAGAGAATCTGTAAAGGGAGCTAAAGATTAGGGTGATGGCCAGCAGGAACCTCAAAGACTTGGAACTTATCAAATAGAAAAAGCACAAAATACAAGTGGGAAATATGTAAAAAGCTGGTCAGTATTTCTAGAAAGGGTTTGACTGCTGTTATACCAATTTTTGTGTTGATTATTAAGAAGGGTATAAATAATTACTGGCATGCTGTGTTTTATCTAAATGTAAATAAAAACAGATATGCTTGTTCTGTTAAAAATTCCCACTCCTGTTACCTTGTTTTATTATGTTTTGGGAGATACTTGTCAAATTTTCAACCAAAAAACAAACTTTGTAGTTTGTTGAAAATAGAATAGGATCTAAATCTACTAGTGGTATTATTCATTTTAGGCTTCAATTACTATGGTAGCGTCTTCCAATATTTACGAGAGGCTTTGCTGTATGAAATCAGTTATCTCTCAAGACACAAATACTATATCAATAACTGGATAAGACATTTGAAAATAATGTTTTGAATATTGAATATGATTTTATAAAAACAAAAGGACGTTGCATATTATTGCATATTTTCTTTTACATTATCCAATCCCAAATACGAAGTCAGAACAGTGTGGGAATTATTAATCTAAACAGCATGTAGTGATTCCCAAGTGACTCAGTTCATTGATGTTTCTTTTATTGCAGAACACATATTTCAAGGTATCTTGAACTTATTTTTTGTTTTTCAAACAAATCATACGCTTGTATTCATGATTTGATGAATACGCTATCTATAAATAAAAAGGGTCAGCGTTCAGCTCTAAAAAGCTCGTCTCTTGCCACAACAGTTTCCATGATCTGGGTTAGGGAGCCATCTTAGCGTATTTGTTATTGAGCAAACCTCGTGAAGGGAGACGTTTTTCACACTCAGTTTTATAGGAAGGTCTCTAGTCAAATACAGAGAACAATGCAATGTTGTTTTTTTTCTCTTTTTTTTTTTGCAGTTTAGGAACTTCGTCATTCTGGTTTTTTTTTTGTTTGTTTGTTTGTTTTTACAAATAAACGCTTTGGGCAAAGGCCAAATTCCCCTCCAAAAGATTGCAGGTCACTGAATTAAGCATCTATCCATTACAATCACAAGCAAATGACCTCCATTTAGGTTGAAAATAGATTTTACAATTTAACGTCTCACAGACCACTTGAAATGGTGTGATAGGATTTTTATTTTAAAAATGTCTACTTTTGCTTCAAGTTCACAATTAGGGGCTACTTTCCTTATCCTAATTGGTATGAGACACATTAAAACTTGTAGTTGTAGGACGCCAAAATATGAATATATAATATATATAATATTTTATTAATATGTTTGTAAGATACTGCAATTTTTTTCTATTAAACGTTTTTTTCATATTTTAGGTCTATATAGAGAAAATATGTTAGAATAAAGAAAATATGCGATTAAAGTTTTTTAACTCTTGAAATGTACAGTTTGTCACAAAGCTCTATTTTTGGGAATGAGCGTACCATTTTGCTGTTTTAACTAGAGCAGGCATCTGCTGATTGTGTTTTTGGACTGTGAGCATTGAGGAACTGCTGAATGTATGGCCTGTTGCTTTATTTGTTTTGACATTATTTACATTAATGTTTAAACAAGTGGTTTAAATACTATCAGGGGAAAATGTTGCTCTCTTTCCTGTCAGACGTGTGATTGCTTTAAGGTTGTTAATGTTTTTCATTACTCATCCACTTTAGGTATCAAACCAGAGTTTAATCAAAAGTGAAATTTAATTCAGAAAGGGACTGTTTACAGTCATCTATAAGTTTCCTGAATGCTCACTGGATTCAGTGCGTCTATTGTGCAGAGAAGTAGACGCTGTGTTTGACTGACAGTTTCCAGAAGGATCTAAAGGATATAAGTATGTTTCCCAGTAAGGGTCAGTCAATTTCTAAATGTAATAAGTTACAGCTACACGCAATTGTAATTGGTTTAAGGTGTTTTTCAAACTCAATAAGCTTTAAATAACTATCCGATGTCAAAAATGAAAAATGAGTCCACGCATTCTGATTACAAAATGACAAGTTGCAAATGGTTGCAATTTTGGCACAGCTAAGCAAATACAATTTTTCATCTAAAACTGCCAAATGGAGGCAATCTGTTAACTCTAAGCCCCAAAGTGAGGTTAAGGCTGCAAAGAGGAGAAAGTGCAGCCGCTTGATCCGGATGCGCAAAGGTTGGAATTTTGTTGTGCAGGCATAAATACTTCTTTAACAGGCAGCAATTTTATTTTCAATAGTATGTAACAAGTGGCGAGGAGGAGCAGGCAGGGGGCAAGGATATTGATGTTAACAAGAGTTTGTTTTAAAGAAAAGCCAATGTCTTAATTAAGAGCAGGGTCATTTTCCTTCAATGCAATCTCTCAGTCATCATGGACAACACCAGTGAGCTGTTAAAGAGCACCAGGAACCAGATAGTAGCGCTGGACAAGGCTTCAAATGGGCCACAAAACCATCTGTAAGACGCTTGGTGAGGATCTGGCAACTGCTTGTGTGATTATTTGGAAACTGGAGAAATCTAAAATGATCAGTAATCTGGTAATACTGAACTGTAATGTATGTAAATCTTTCAGGGTCCCGCTATAAAAAACACATGTACATTTTAGATCTGGCAGTGAGCACCTGAATGAGTTGATAAGGCTTGGTGAACAGCGCTAATGTCCGATGGAGCTAAAATTGAGCTCTCTGGCATCAACTCAACCCAGTGTGTTTGCATGGAGTGCTGAAAATGACCAGAAAAATGCCATCTCCACAGTCAGGAACGGAGGTGGAAACATTATGATTTGAGGCAATTTATTTGATAACAGCATAAAACAACTTAACTGCATTCAGTGCCCAATGCCCAACAAATGAGATTAGCGTCAAAGACCTGAATTGTTGGAGACATACATATCCTAGTGTCCATGGTCTCATGAAACTGAAATTGAAGATGTAATAAGTACAGTTAAAAAAAAAAGGCCATGGTGTTGTTGTTTTTTAGTGAGGCCCCTGTGCAATGGATGACAGAAGAAGGTTAAAATGGTTTCTTGACAGAGGAGAAAAAATTAAAAGGTTTCATCCAGGTTTGGGAGCGGTTTCCAAGATGACACCTATAGGTGGTTGTTGTATGGGTGATGTGGTAATTTGTAATGAGTGATGATTTTGGTGTGTGAAGAGGTCCAGGTGGCGGATCCAGGGAGGAGCAACCAGAGGAGCAACCAGAGGAGCAATCTGTGGAGCGGTGGAGATATTCTCCGAAGGAGATCCAGAGGTGAGTTCACCAGTGAATTCCAGGAAACGAGGAGGCAGAGGACTAAAGACCAGGAGACAGAATGTGGACTGGAGTACGAGTTTGTTCCTGGAATGAGTACACAAAAGGTGAGCTAAGAACATTTAGAGTTAAGCGCAACAAAGCAGAGGAGGTCTGATTACCCCTTTAAAGGTCAGAACAGTCTGGTATCTGCCTCAGTGGATCCACTTCTTTTTAAACTCCTCCTGATTGGATTAAAATGTGCTCAGATGTGAGAACACGCCTACCGGTCACACCCTGCAGTCAGGGAGGTAAGGTGCACGGACGGACGGACAGATGGACGGACGGACACACACGCACACACACACACACACACCTGTGGATCTGAAGAAAAAAGGTAAACCTTGTCAACCTGAGACCACTATACCAATGGAGAAGTACACAGAGGTTTAAAGTCATAAAAGAAAAAATCTGTGTTTTTAAAGAGTGCATTTCAAATTGATTTTCAACACTGTGAGAAAGGCTTTAGTGCGAATTCAGTCAGTGAAACCACCTTCCACCAATCTAAAACATCCATCTCATCCTGGTATTGTCTGCACAAGCTCCTACCAAAGATGTCCTGCCTAATCTTTCTGCAGACTTTGTGCATTTTCTGTTTGTTGTCGTCTGAGAGAGTGTCCCTAAATGTGTTTGCTTGTTGCACAACTGAATTTAAATGAATGATTATCAGTGGTGATTCCCTTCAGCTGCTCTATTATTCAGGGGTCGCCACAGCGAGTCATTACAACTTGCACACAGACTTGCCAGAGTTTTTACACCAGATGTCCTTTCTGACGCAACCTAGATTTGAACCCCGGTAAACCCCCCCTTCTCCCCGTATCAAAAACATGGAGTTAACCCGCTACACAACCAAAGACGGACTAAATTACTGAGTTTCAATTAAGAGTCTTGGAATTTTAGGAGAAGCCAGTAAGGCTACGTTCACACTGCAGCCTGAAGTGACCCAATTCAGATTTTTTTGCCCATATGTGACCTGTATCTGATCTTTTTATGACAGCCTGATCAACACAGATCGGATTTTTTCATATGCGACCCAGGCCGCTTGGATATGTGGTCCTGAATCCGATACGTATCTGATCTTTTCAAATGCGACCTGTGTCTGTACGGCCGGGTCGCATTTATCCGACCTGTACGTCACGATACTCGACAAACGTCACTATTCTGCTTCCTGCTATGCAGAAGCGGGAAGAAAGACGACACCCATAGCGGACTACAATGAGGAGAGCAGTCAGTGAAGAAAAAGCTCCGGTTAGAAAATAAATTAATGACCGCAAAATGTGCAGCAGCATTATAATCCATGTTTACTTCTGCAAACACTGAGGACGCTTGCTACGTGTGACGTCATCGCGTCCTCGAGTGCGCATGCGGGACACTTAGGTTGAACGCATTCAGTTCACACAGGAGATCACATACAAGTCGCATATACTTGGAAATGTGAACGGACACGCAAAAAAATCCAATTTCACAAAAAAATCGGAATTGAGCATTAAGACCTGCAGTGTGAACGTAGTCTTTAGGCACCTATGAAAAATTGTCTTTGGAAATACATTCTGGTTTTTGACTAGCAGAAACTTTGGAAACCATTCACTGTGATTGCTAATAACATTTAATTATGAGGTTTTTACAGAATTTCGATGAAGTCTTCAGTTACTAATGTACACTGAACTAGGTGTCTCATGCCTTCAGCTAAATCTAGAACGTGTACTCTAATGTGCACTACTGTACTAAAGGTAAATTGTGTTTACTGTAATTCTGAATATGCAAGTTAGTCTCACACAATGGGTCAGACTTAACATAAACATGTACCCAAAAAGATTTGGTTAAATGTCTCTTTCTAAACTATACGTCTACAAACTTTTTATGCAGCAATTGACAAGCCTCAAGCAGATTTCTGCCTGGATGTACATTTACCACATTTACCACTCTTCTTGCAGAATTGGGAGTCATAATTTGAATTAGTTGGTTTCCTGGCAGAGATCCAGCTTTTGGGCACAGTCTACACATTTTCAATGTTGCTGATGTCAAGGCTTGGAGACGAGCATTCGAAAACCTTGCTAGTAGCATGCTTCTAAAATCAAATTTGTGGATCTGGAGTCATTATCTTGTCAATCAGTTTAACAGTTTAACAAGGTCTGACTGTTGATTTAAGGCAATAGTTCCCAAATATTTCCTGTTGTGCCCCCCTTTGAAGAAGGAAGAATTTCTGTTTTCTGTTTTAATGCATTAAATCTGTTGTTCTGAAGATTACCCAGAATCCATTTTAAAATTTATAACATATAAATGGGTTAATTTATAACATATAACATATAACAATGGTTTCTAACAATTAGAATGATATCATTGGCACACTTTTTTACCTATATATAAACAACAATATAAATATAAATATCCGTAGCCAACTTTTAACTTGCAATGAACCTGGTATGGCAAAATTATCAAGCCATTAATATTTAGTTACATTAAGGTTTGTCCCTTTTTTAGGAGTTTATTAATAGTATTTGTCATACTACTGATCACAGGTACAGACCAGACAGCGATCCAATTAATTCATACAGACAGATTCAAGCTAAGTTACTTACATTCCAGTTTAGTGATAGCTTCCGGTGAAATTTAGTTTTGTTATGCAATTTGGTAAAAAGCTTTCTATCTCAGGAAAACCAGACAATTATATCAAGTGACTTACTTTGTAGCAATATCCTCTGGGAAGCTCCCTTTCAACAGGAAGAAACCTCCAGCAGAACCAGGCTCAGTATGAGCAGCTATCTGCTGTGACTGGGGGTTTGAGAAGACAGAGCACATAGACACAAAAACACAGACACACTGGTGCAGGATTACAATCTATGTTAAAGAAAAAGTAGAGAGCTAATGGCAGCAGTGGCTCCATTAATGGCTTCATTTAGGAGAGAAACACAACTAAACATATGTGAGTATACCAACCTTATCTAAAGTCTCCCATGACCTTAAAAATGTTTTTCCAGAAGGCATTTGGCTTGCCTATGAGGAAAACTGCAAATTTTTGAAGGTTTTTGAACAGAGGCTTCTCTGTGGGCCAGTGCATGGTGATTTAATATTTGCTTCGACGTAGGCTGAAATTGGTGTTTCAGCCCTTTTTAGTTCTCGTTAGGCCTCTCGGCATTTGGGGTTCCTGGGTTGTTTCCCAACATCCTAAACAATTTCCTTTCATCTAAGGATGGCAGGATGTACAAAGAAATTTTTTTTTTTTTTTGCTTTGTAATGACAAACTTTTTTTAGGTCAGAACTGTGTGCTCTAGAATCTGATACACTTGAATTATTCTATCGCTTTGATGAAAGTTGAAAGAATGAACAATTAAATGCTAGTTTCATGTTGACTGTGAGAAATTTCTGTGTTAATTCCCTTTTTTTAAAACTTCAACAAATTACAGAGTTCTTCTTCATATTGTAAGTTGCTCTTTAGGCCGTTCCAGACATGCCGGGCCTCTTGTTCATTTCATATAAGTGCAGGATATTGAACATCCACAACATCAACTGAGCAGTTTAGATAAAGAGGACATGCAACCATATGAAACACAAACAAATTTTGAGTATTACTAAAAAGACAAACTGGCTGCCACAGGTATAAAGACATTCCTCATTTCAAATGTTGGCCTAATGTTCACTTAATGAGAAACCATAAAGGCAGTTGGGCTTGTGCTCAGCACACCTCCTATATAAGGAAAATTATATAGGAAAGTGTATCACAGTGTCTCCAGACAAGGCAACTGTAATTATCTATGTTTCACTCAATTTCCAAAGATGAATTTAAAGTCCAATCTCAGCTCAAATATGCATCACTTACACACTACATTGGTATCTCTGTCCCACAAATGTCTCTCTCACTCACATTTATCCAACATCCTGTTACTGTAAATCAGTAATTTAGACTATGCGGTAAAGCGTACCTATCACAGTTGCTTCTACTCAAAACCCTATAAACCCCTGAACCACACGCCACACGTAAAAGCAGCCTATAAATGATCTTAGCAGATTAACTTGCAAGTTTACACATTTCTAAGGTTGCCACTACTTTGCGGAGGAGCTGAGGTGCATTGAAGCACAACCACAAACACAACTGCCCTCAGATAGATCACTTATAGTTATGTAAACCAGCGTCACTTTTATTAGCTTCCAGTGAAAGTCATACTGTCTAAACTGCACAATCAACATCTATAATTAGGCAGGATTTTTATTGTATAACTTTGAAAAAAAAAGTTTCACAGTGGGTTTCGAAAATAATTAAATGGACAGTGTGTAACTAATTTGGCTTTTAATTAGCGAAAATCAAGTATTACTTTTATGAATAGATATTCTGGCAAAGTCTAATAACATCACATCAAAAAATGAAAGCATTCTCATAACTTAGAATTAGAAGCTTATAAATACATAGGTGTTGGTGCACCCAATGGGAGACGCCATGTTGCGTCGCTATTTCTGATTTCAGAAGCAGAAAGGGGACAAACTGTCAGCCTTATGCATCTTCCCTGTCTTCTATATGAGGATGTGCTGGTGGAGTAGAAAACAAGCAAAGACGGCCATACCTAACATTGTAGTTATGCCATTGTTATTAAAGTGAATGAACATGGATAATATCTTATGGAAGCTTGCATATGACACATGGGTATCATCAGCTACAACTTTAAACCTTGGTATTGATAGTTAGACTTAGACAAACTTTATTGTCATTTTGTACAGACTGCATACAACCAGTAACCAGTCCTTGCCTGTGTGTTGCGAAATGAAGATAGGGGGTCTAGTCACATATTTTTACTATAAAAAGAAAACACACAAAAACCTGAGAGTTAACGTGTCCCTTATGAACTTGAATTTTTTTTTGCACCGATCAGCAGACATGAACATTGTTGTGCCATCAGAAAGCAAGATGGCAACGATTGATGCAGCTACTGTTAGAGCCAGTAGGCCGTCCTGCAATGCCTCACAATAAAGTGACAGCCTGGCATTACTCATGTCTTACCCCTCTATTAAATATTTTTTTAGTCAGTTATGAAGATGGCAACAGAGAGCACTAATATAATCTTTTGATAATCCAGCTGGCATTGTGCAAGGAAAGGAGGCATGGAGGGAAATTCAGTCAGAAGCGCTTCCCATAAGATATTAGTTAAAAACCTCCCATTGTAAAATGCAAAACATTGCTGCCGAGTCACTTTCCATCCCTTTTGTTCTGTTTTCAAGAGTTGATCCTACTGAAGAAACTAGTTTCAAATCATGCAGAAAGATTGGTGGAAAAGTTTTCTATCAAAGGAAACCCAGCAGATTGCATCAAGTTACTGACTTTATGCAATCACTGTTGCGACAGTGGACAATCACTTGCCTTGTGTCATTGACTTTACAACAATCCCTCATACCGAGTTGAACACATTGGCCAATATATGTTGTAATTTTCCTATTAACTTAAAACTTGCTGTTTGTGATATGTAACAACTCATATTTACTTCAAAAGTTGTATATCGTTTGTTCTATTTTTCACCCATGGAGGTTGCCATTTCTTTCCCTTGTGCAATGCATGCTGGGTTAATGATGAGGTTATGTCCTACTGGACTGGAAACGACAGAGTTATCCAAGTTCTTTTTTTATTGTATTGCGTTTGACTGGTAGACAATGCCACACTGTGTCACTGTTGGCTGTAGTTACAAAACAAAAAAACAACAGAAAACATGAGGTGAATCTTCATCCCTTCCCACATGAAAAAAAGAAAAGTGCAAGGGAAGAACCCTTTAGAAGAAGGCAACTTCTGAAGAACCCACATTTGTGCTCTCAATGCTTTTCACCAGAAGACTTTATACGAACAAAATTGATGAAGGAGCTAACAGGTATGCGTCATCCTCGCAAGCAAAAACCAGCTACCGTACCGACTATTTTTATACGTAAAATGCCTAAACCCAGCTGCCTCGTGAGCGAAAGACACTGGGAGAAACATCAGAGACAGGGAACACCGGATGCCTGTTTAAACAACGAAACTACTTTCAATGCCACCAGTACCGACTGTGAAATCACAGACCTAACACCAGACCGAAGACCAGACCCTAAACAGGTGTTAACGGACTGAAGACCAAACCGATCAGATCCTAAGCAAGTATTATTTTATTATTATTATTATTATTATTATTATTATTATTATTATTATTATTATTATTATTATTATTATTATTATTATTATTATTATTATTAACATTACTCATTGCTGTTTTGGCTGGATGGAGCTTACGCTAAAGGACATTGGCACGGTAAGATAAGTTTATTTGTATAGCACATTTCAATACAAGAACAATGCACAGTGCTTTACATGATTAAAACATAGGAAAATGAAAGCAGAACAGAAGCAAGTAGAAAAAAAACATTTGGATAAAATGTAGGAAAATTTAAGCAAAATAAAACATAGGTAAATGGAAACTGTTTTCAATGATTTTGAAAACAGTTGGACTATAAATTGTTTCAGTAAACAGTTTAACTAGAACAGTCAAAGGCAATCCTAAACAAATGTGTTTTTAATCTTGATTTAAAGTTTAAAAGAACTCAAGCGTTCAGTATTTTTACAGTCGTCTGGGAGTTTGTTTCAGGTCAGCGGAGCATAGGAACTAAATGCTGTTTCTCCATGTTTGGTTCTGATTCTGGGTATGCAGAGTAGATTTGAGCCAGAAGAATAGATTTGACTTTGTAATTGTCTTTAGATGCTTTTGGAGGTTCAGGTCTGAGTCCATTACTACGCCCAGATTTCAGATCTGATCGGTGATTACCAGCTGAATCAACTGAAGCTGTGTGCTAACTCTTGAACGCTCCTCAATCGGTCCAAAAATTATTACTACAGTTTAGTTTTTATTCAGCTGATGAAAATGTTGGCACATCCATACATTGATTTCTTTTTAGCATTTCTTTTTTTTTTTTTTGAATGGGTTCATAGTCACCTGGTGACATGGTGATGTAAACCTGTGTGTCGTCAGCATAGTTATGGCAACTGATGTTATTTTTTTTATATAGATATTTCTAAATAAAGTTAATTGTTACAATTAATCATGGATGTTATTTTTATATATATATATAGATATTTCCAAATAAAGTTAATTGTTACAATTAATCATGGATCCCTTTAATAGGAAGAAACCTCCAGCAGACCCAAGCTCAGTGTGAACGGTTGTCTGCCACAACTGGGGGATTGAGAAGAAAGACCATACATAGAAAAATAGTACAGAATTGTCATTATTTGTGCTGTTTTTTTTTTTTTTTTTTTTGGCTGATTGGCTGTTTTTCCCTATTCCCAGCTCCATTCCCCAGATCAGCTCCACCTGCTGCTATCTGATTAACACCAAGTCATTCCACCTATGACTCTACCTATTTATACCAGGTTCCCAAAACCACTCTCTGCCAGAAAGTCTCACCTCATTGCCTGCTTGTGTTAGCTCATATTTGTGTTGCATCGTCTGCTGATCCTGTGTTCGCCCTGCCCTCACTAGATTGTCTTTCTAGTGCTTGTGCTAACTTCTTGTTTGGATCAAGTGCTCGCCCTGCCCTCTCTCGGGATTCATCAGCCGTTACTCTGGTCATCACCTGGTCACGTCTGCTTCAGTCATCTTAATCTGGTCAGCCTCTCTGTGTCAACTAATTTCATCTTCCTTCTTCATCCCGTCCTGCTTTTGACTGTTTTCCTGTTGTCATCTCCTGCCTCTATTCAGTTCATCCTCTTCCAGCCAGTTCTATCGACCACTAGCAGCTCCAGTCATCACCTGCCTGGTGTTGTTTTGTCATTCAATCCATAAACCTTCACCATAAACTTTTAAAACGCATCTCCGTGTCCGGCTGTCGGGTTCTCTGATCTGCTGTTCATTACACAGCATTTTACGCAAGGAGTACTTTCTATTGTGAGAGGCAAGTAAAAAGTTGGTTGCATCAAACAGATGTTAATGTCAGAAAAAGATAATGTAAATACAAAAAGAAGGTTTCAAATGAGTATGTCATTTATTAAGAGAAAAAAAAGCTATCCAACGCGGTGTTGGCACATATGAAAAAGCCATAGCCTACCTGGCTGAATCATTAATTAATTATGATAAACCACATTCTCCCACATTTACCAAAAAAAAAGTCCCCAAAAAACTCAGTGAACTCCAACACTTTTGAGTGACTATTGAGTAGACTGACAAGACAAACGTAAAAATTTTTAGTGGCTGTGCATCTTGTAAAATTTGGTGTAAAACAAATATAATTTTCAGAAAGAGAACATCATACTGACATTCAAACATGGTGTTGGTAGTGTGATGGTCTGGGGCTGCTTTGTTGTTTTAGGACCTGGTATTTTTGTACCCTACTTGAGACGGTTATACGATCAAACCCCGTTAGTTAGATTTTACGCTCATCACATCGTATAAAGTTTGATAAATTGGATTCTGTGTGTCTATTTGGTAGGCAGAGGAGAACAAATGTACAAATAAAGATTTTAACGTAAACGTTTGCTTATGCAGCAGATTGGGGCATATTCATTTGATCCTGCTCTTTTACGCATATTGATGGTGCCAAAGCAGCACATCCAGCACCGGTCCAGGCCTCATGTTCCCACAGCCTCCTCCAGTCAAA
This sequence comes from Fundulus heteroclitus, assembly GCF_011125445.2. NCBI lineage: Eukaryota > Metazoa > Chordata > Actinopteri > Cyprinodontiformes > Fundulidae > Fundulus > Fundulus heteroclitus. Next base: position 12,358,530 of record NC_046375.1, on the reverse strand, counting down.
AAACATTAAGAAGGAGGAAATAATCTCTTCTTGATCCAATACTGTCCCATTTCCCTACTCGGTTGACTGCCTTTTTCTTTTGATCATTCTACAGTTTTTCTTCCTCCCCCACCCCCTCCCCCACTTTTCTTTGAATAATCACCCCTAATGTCTGTTTGCTATTATCAGATTATTATCCTGCTGAGTGCATGTGTGTGCGATGCTTGGACCGAGCGCAACGTTCTTGCCTGCAGACATGATTGGGATCCAGTCTTTGGCCCACTCTTCAACGGAGTATTTGTTTGCAGCACGCTATTAGGGAGGTTTTTAAGGATAATTGTTAAGACACACTTTGTTTTTCGTTTTTTTTTTTTAGATTTACAGTGGCTTGCAAAAGTAATCCTACCACTTGAACTTTTCCACATTTTGTCACAGCACAACCACAAACATAAATATTTTCTTATTGGAATCTTATGTGAAAGACGACCACAAACACATAAGATTGTGAAATAGAAAGAAAATTAAACATGATTTTAACATTTTTTTTTACAAATAAAAAGGTGGATATGGCTGTGTGAAAAAGTATTCAGCCCCCTTTTATCTGAGTGCAACTCATGGTGGCAGCATTATGCTCTGGGGGTTCTTCTCTTCAGCATGGACAGGGAAGAGGGTCAGAGTTGGTAGCAAGATGGATGGAGCCAAATACAGGGCAATTTTGGAAGAAAACCTGTTGGAGTATGCAAAAGAAGTTCACCTTCCTGCAGGACAACACTCCTAAACATAAAGCTAGGGCTAAAAATGGAATGGTTTGAAACCAAACATATTTATGTGTTAGAATGGCCCAATCAAAGTCCAGACCTAAACCCAATCGAGAATCTGCGTCAAGATCTGAACCCTGGTTTTCACAAACGCTCTCCATCCAATCTGACTGAGCTTTAGCTGTTTTGCAAAGAAGAATGGGCAAATATTTCAGTCACTGGATGTGCAAAGCTGGCAGAGCCATACCCTAAAAGACTTGCAGCTGTAAATGCAGCAAAAGGTGATTCCGCAAGGTATTGACTGAGGGGGGCTGAATACTTTTGCAAAATGCCCTTTCAGTTTTTTGTTTGTAGAAAAAAAAGAATAATGTATCATTTTCTTTCTATTTTACAACTGTATACCAGTTTGTGTTGGTCTTTCACATAAAATTCCAATAAAATATATTCATGTTTGTGGTTGAAATGTGACAATAAGTGGGGTGTGAATACTTTTGCAAGCCACTGGATTTATATTCTGGTCTCCAAACTGTGACATAAAAAATAATAGATCTGGGTTAGGTTATTATTTTTTTTAAATAATGGTGTAAATGGTTAGGGTCAAAAGGGTTTTTCGAACATCTCTTAAGAGTTGCTTAAGAACGTTAAATCGATATGTGTTCCTGGATTAAATGGTTAACATTTTCTAAATCTAACCTTAGGGTTAGATTTAGAAAATCTGGAGGATAGCTCATTTTATCCCTTTTAACAACTCAACAACACAATTTAACCAAGATAATGAGCTATTGCTAGAAAAACAGTTCCCCTAGGTGTCGTTTGCAACGGTGCGTAGAAATTAAAAGCACATAAATATTGCCAATTTCAGCAGAAACATCTGCAAACATTGAGCTCTGTGTGACTAAGCTGATAATAGCGGCCACAGAGAGTCTGCTGACATTTTACTGCTTTATCACACTTTCTAGAATTCCTCCTAAATTCCTGTTATCCGTCCTGCTAGTTATCATCATCTTCCTCCTCTTCCTCCAGGCATGCCACCTCTCAGAGTGTTTCCACTGATTACTCCTCTCTGTCTCGGTCAGCAGTCCACCAACGCCGCCTTTCATGCTGGAACAAATTTTTCCAAATTTCCAGCAAAGGTGGATCACTTGAAGCTAAAATGTGTGAGCGATCTCATTCGCTGTGTTTAACGTTTACCTTCTGTGCACAAGTCCAACACAACAGGAAGCATTTTGCACACCGGGAAACTTAGACAAGACAAGGATGTCTAAACAGATGAAAATTCTTCAGTTATTTGTCAGCCCGTTTACTTACTATGTTTTGGTCTTTCTTGTCTAACCTCGTGTAGAGTTTCTAAAGAGATTCAGCCTTAAGTTCAAACAGAACAACTAGAAAACTTGTTGAATCAGCTGTGGGTACGAGTCATATGGCGTATTCTTCATAAGAAAAGTTGCAAAGGCCCATGGCAACATTATTTTTCCATTTGTTTTTCTTATCTCCAGAAAATCAAACTGGTTTTCTCGTGACAATGAGATATTTGCTCCGGGGAGAAAGTGCACCGCTTTTGGCCTCGCATCATAATTGCCTTGCATAAATCTGTGGTTTTTGTTCCCCCCGGTTCAGTATCGTCACACTTCGGTAGAGTTAATCGATATTTATGCTCGTAGAGAAGTTTCGGTGACTGCAGAAGGGTTAAGGCGGTGCATGTCAGTACTACTGCTGAAATACAAATCTGAATTGGATCAAGAACAATCTCATATGGCAGCTGTCTGTCCATGAGTAACCCAAACAGACAGACGGATACAGACGAAAAAGGTATCTAACCAGTTTTTACCTCGAGATATAACAGCCAGGGAGACTAAACCTTTCCTGTTAGGTCAGTTGTGATCACCAGCATTTTTTTATTTGAAGAATACTAGAATATTATTAAATGTTACTTTTTAAAGAATTTTTTTTCCCTTTTCTTTCTGTTTTTTTTGTTTTTGTTTTGTTTTCTTCAAAGTCAAACGTTCCCATACAATAAGATTACTCAGCTTTTAAACGATTTGGAAGAGCCCAGATGATGATAATGATGATGATGTCATGGATGTGTAAGCTTCTGGTAGGTCAATTCACAGCATTTGAGTTAAATGGATTCAAACCTCAAACACATTGCGTCATTTTTGTGACGTTGCGTAACAATAAAAACAAATCAAGCAAGATATCAGGAAGAGCGCTGTGAACGTCTATATAAGTGTGGCTATCCCTTGGGTAAAATGCCTTTGGGTTCCCCTCAACCATGAGCACTAAAGGATTGTCCAGTTATTATCTTTATTTTGTGCTTTAGTTAAGATTCTGTTTTAACTGCTTACCTTATGATCCTGTTATTATTATTTTTTAAATAATTTCTTCCCTTCATTTCTGTGTTCATCTTACTTTCTTTTTATTCTTGCCTGTCTTCTGCCACTTCTTGTCATCTCCTATGTGATTTCCCCTGGTAGTTCCTCAAGTTCACCTGTTTTACAGGCTGAGGTGGGTAAATCCGGCTCCAGAAAGTAAAACCCCTGCGTAGTTTTCCTTTATCCTGTTCACGTAATCAGATGATTTTAAACCAGTGATCTCAAACTCAAATTTTCCTGCAACTTTTAACTGTGTCCTACACACCTGAATCAAATAGCTAAATTACCTCACTAGCATGCAGTCCATAAACATTATTTATGTAGATGCCTCATTATTTGCTAGAGCTTATCCTGCGTCACCACCATATTGGATGGGTCTTTCCTCCTCTAGGCTAGTAATATGGTTGCAATAACCGGTGCACTATTGAAAGTAGAAGACACGGTGCAGATCACCATTTTGTTTGGGCTGAGATGGGTTTAGAAGATGTGTTTTTACTTGGGGAGAACATTGCAGCAACCCAATTTGGATTTAAGAATCATCATTTTTTGCTTATGTAATTTTGTTGTCTCTGTATTTCACAAACCAAGACTGCATCACTTTGCAAAATTAAGCACACTGACGTTACAGAGCGTAAGACACTGGAATGACCTGGAAATGTTAAAAATTATTTTTCCAGGCCTTTAAAAGAAACTCTGTGCACCACGCACGTGGGGATGTGCTGCATGCAAAAATATGAAGAAATTGTTGTTGCCGTTTACAGGATTGAATATATGTGTAAGCATGAAATACATTTAAATGAAACAATCTTTTTTGTTTATTAAATCTAAAATGTTTTAATTCATACATTTATTAACATAGCATACCATATGTCTGTCTTTGTTAAAGAGCATAAAACAAAACATTTCAGCATGAAAGGAGATATTTACACATTTATTACCCACATCATATGTCTTTTATTAACGAGCATTAAACAAGGTATTCTAGCATGAAAACATGTATTGTTAATGTGTGACAGGGTTCTGTATCTCAACTACATCTCTACCATTTGTAGCAAACCAGCCGTGTGAAAATCGGTTAAAGATTCGGGCAGTTCTGATTTTTTTTTATTGTTTTTTCAGTTGGGCAAACGGCTTCCTATAAATGTACTGGAGGCGCATGAGGGATCAACTCTAATGGGCAGCTCCAGTGAGATGTCTACGTGTACGATGTCTATGATGCAGTCAAGCTCTGCAGAGCTCTGCTAATGAGCTCATATTGGAGTCCGCTGTGTTGAAGCAGAGACGTAGCAACAGTTGCAGGACACAGGCCCTGGAGGACTGGAGCTTGAGACTATTGCTTTAAACATTGGTCACCGTCTATGCTGTGGAGCAGTAAATGCAAATGGTTGAAACTAATCTCTGTACAGACGTCTAAATTGACCAAACCTGGATTAACCATCTCTGAACCGGGGTGTCTTCAGTTCACTCACTTTTTTTTTTATATATAAACACCAGCAAATCTTGCCTGACTGCTCTCTGCATTTGGGCTCTTAATGAAAACAATATATGACATAAAAAGCCAGATTGCATTAAACAAAAATGCATTTGGTCACAGTGACCAATGTTGCATTTAAAGCAAAAGGGGCAAGCTTTGTCAGCTGTATCAAAGAAACAGTTTCTGTGAACGTTAGGTTGTAAACAAGTTTTTTCCCCCTATTTTTATCACTCAGTAATAATACCAACACTTTTCATGCTGTTCTCACCCCCCACCCCCCGACTTCTCAGGATTGCTGACATGGGATCTAAAAGCCTCAGAAACAGAGAGAGAGAGAGAGAGAGAGAAGATGAATATGAGGTTGCATCAGCTCAACGTTTGTACTGTAAATGTTTCAGAGTGAGAGCTTTGTAGATGAAATTTCCCCAGAGAGAATAAGTGGTATTGTTTTGCATCACGTTACAATGGAAAGTGTCCTTCCTTTTTGCATGCATGCACCCGCATGCTGAGCGTGGATATGGGCGAATGCCAGAGATAGGAAGCAGAGAAAGAAAAAACTGAAATGCTCTCAGAGGAATATAATTTGTATCTGATTTGGCATTAGGTCACAGGCTTTAATTAATTCCTAGAAGGCTCCTGCTTGACAACAGTGCATTCTCAAGAAAAGGTCTCACCATCACTGTGCGGAAAATGCACTCAGGCCTGGATCAGTTACTTCAGCTTGCAGCCAGTTCACTGGAAGAACTGTGGTACTTACAATTATCTAGAAAGACACAATTCCTAGACTTTAAGCTTTATGTTCTCAAAACGAGAAGCCGGTTTATTTATATTTTTTAATCTGTAATATTGACTAATTGCAGACAACAAATAGAGAAAATGTTCTTAACATTATTTACATGATTAGTAGTGGTCTTTTGATGTCCTACAAGCCTCCATGTGACTGGTTAATACTTAAAGCAGTAAATAATTGGGAGCCAGTTGTTTCCAAAAACAGAACAAGGTCAACCATCTTTCATTTTCTCCTGTAAACCTTAGGGAGGATGGTTCGGACCTCAGCTCAGGACCAGGCCTCAGTTAAAAACATGAACACAAGTTACAGATACACTGTGTGGTTATACTTTATTTTCAATGTGTTCATTTAAGACAACCTCTTGTGCAAAAGTACAAATATAAAAATAGATATGCATGTCAAACTGTGTCCCGTTTTATACAAAACCATGAAGCAGAGCAGCATAAGTACCCCTCAAACTGTTCCAGTCTCCCAAAATTTAAACCACTCAAAGAAAGATAAAAAAATAATTTAATGAAAAACACATAATTGAATCATTGTTCTGTTTATTTTCCAGTAGAAAAATTCTGTTTTTTAATGCCAGTTTTCCTTTAGCACCACCATGAAAGAATTTGAGTTTTGTGGTCTACCCTTTCAACAGCATGAGCATTAAGTACATTTTTGAATTAGGGAGATTTGCAGAAACAATTCTCGTCATGCTATTTTTAGATGTACAATTTCGGTGCAAATAAAACACTTTGAGATTATGATCTCCTGCTACATCCTCATACTGTTGACAGAGAATGATATTTTCCAAATCTCAGACATGAAACAGGATATTCTCCATGGCTGTAATTCAAACTCATAGGCATAAGATAGATGATGCACACACATAGGAAATGCAAAGTCATTACACTCAATTTTTTTTAACAACCAAGAGCTGTAAGCTAAATGCAATGCATTGATTATTCCCTAATGCTTTTCTTTTTTTTCCCCAGGATTCTCTCAGACCTTAGAAATAAAATCAGTGTGATGTTGTGCTAACAAAAACAAAGATGAGTTCTAATAACACTTTAAAGATGAGGATATTAGGGAAACAGCTAAGGAACAAATAGGAAAATAACAACTGTTGGGATAAATGACAAAAATTATGGTTTGTGTTAGAAAACAAGATAATGGAATGCAGTGAAAATAAATGGCTAAAGAGCATTAATGTGTCTGATTTATATGTTTCCAGTGGTCAAATATAGCTCAAGGAGCGGCAGTAAACCACATTTGAAGAAAGAAATCTAAATTTTTGAAATAATCAAACTAATTTTAATATCAAACAAAGATTACCTGGGCAAATATACGCTGCTCAAAAAGAACAGCTTTTTAAATTAAATTATAATATCAAGTCAGGTAACCTTTTGGAATATTGATCTGGTCAGTTTAGTGGTAGAGGGGGTTGTTAATCAGTTTCTCCAAAAGTAACAATTCATATCAAAAAGAGACATCTCAGACTCAACCATAAATGTGTTGATTCCTTAAAAATAGCCTAAAATTAATAAATAGTAGGCAGTATGACATTGGTTAGTGTGAGAGAACTGTGAAATCCAGTGTATATTTTTTTCCTTAGTCATTTTCATTTTTCTTAATTCTAAATTTTGCAACCTGACCAGATTATTTCACCCAATCATGACCCTTTTTGCAAGTTTATGAACATCAAGTAAAATTTTTAAAGACATGCTGAATGTTTTTGTTTGTTAGTTTTGTAATAACTGCACAGACTTCTTAAGAAGCATCAATTGGACAGTCAAGCAAACCTTTATGATTATAGCTCTGAACTGTTTGGAGGTCATGTTTGTGCTTAGTAAAGCACCCAAGTGGAGAGACGTCTTTGGCAAAAAGAAAGTTTATAAATAATAAACAAAAAGGGGAGCTAACAAAGAAGTTGTTGGGCAGGAAGGATGAGCAGAGCAAGGGCCACAGGCAGGTAATAACAACCAATGAACTTATTTACTGAGGTGAGAGTGGAGAATGCCATTGAATGCAGGTGTGTTAATCAGGCAGTTGGGAACAGTTGTGCAGAAGAGCAAGTGAGGATGTATAATTAACATTAATAAAGTTGAATTGGATATAAAGAAACCACAAACCAACAGGAAAAATATTCATGCTGATCTAAGAGAAATTAATCCAATTGCACAAGGATCAGAACACAAGAATACTCTAACAAACTAAACGTAGAGGAATTAAGAAGTATGGCAACACCTTCTAGCACTAATGGACACAGAGAAATAAAAGGCAAGACCTTTTAAACAAAAATATAGAACTTAAAAATGATAAAAACTTTCCATTTGGACAACGTTCAGTTGTCCAAATGGAATAAGAAATAAACAATTAAAGGTTATCTACTTGCCATGAGGAAGCTTATTAAACAAACTCCGTAACCTCTTTCAAAGCAACTTGTTTCCCAGTTGTTTTACCTGAATTTTCTCCTATTTTGCAGTTATACTCCTAAAATGAAGATAAAGAACTATATGAAGAAACTCAAACAATCATGGAAGAAATTATTTCTCCATCTCTGAAAGCTCTCCTGAAGGGACTAGATTTCTACAAGTTAAATTAAGTGTCTCATGATTTGTTGGAGAAATGGAAAACGCTTATGTCATCAAGCGATATGTGAGAACCAGAACTAAAAAGTATTGTACACCAAGGATTTTAAGAAAATACTTGCCACTAAATGCAGAACTTAAGAAACAGAATGAAAGGTTGCACATTTTGACTTCTTGAAGATAATCGCTCATTTAAACATTATTAAATACAGACAGATGTGGGGGGAAATGGACTATGAGTGAAAAATACATTCAGAGCTTTCAAATAATTTAGCAAATGTTAGTTTGTCTGTGGGGACTGTGTTTTCTTAAAGTTAGTATTACCGCTCTGTGTTTTCCCTTTGCCTTCACTGGACTCAAATGAGTGTGTGTACTGGGATCTCTCCGCCAATGTTTAGCTTTTGGAGTTCACCCTGTGTGGCCTTCCTGTTTTAAATCCAAAGCACAATAGAGTAAAGCTACATAATATTTTCTGTTTTTTAATGGAACTATTAAACTTTTTTTTTTTTTTTTTTACAGCATTCACAACTTTTTGAAATACTTTTTAAGAACATCTAGTCCAAATATTATTGATATTTTGTAATCTGTCTTGAGGCCTTTAGAGGTCTTTGTTAAGTTCATTTTTTATGACGTCTTGGTACTGTTTGTTCCTTATTGTAGGGATGACCCCAATTAATTTAATAATTGGCACCAGTTTTAGGAATTATCAGAGCAGGCTTCTTTGTGATCTATGATCCAAAAATTCTTATCTCTGCAAGTCATTTATGGGTTATTAATGGGTTCATGTTGGGTAAATCTAGTTGAAATAATAATTTATTTTTTATTTTTTTACAAAAGTATAAGCTCTCACTCTAAAGTTTCTATAATATTCAACGTTTCATTTCAGTTTAATTAAAAAAAAAATTCACCAGTACCACAACTAGTGGCAATTTTAGCACATCTAGCTGAAGCCTTTTTAACTTATTGCTTTTTAACTTGATAAGAATGTCTTGAATGTTTTTTTTCATTAGTAATGGAATGACTTTCTGCGTTCCCAGAGTTTGAACATGATGTGACACAGAGGCCCGTCTCTGTTAGGCACTCTTCAAAATGGAAAGAATAGGAAAGCATTAAATTTAAACAAAACAGATGTGTTTATCTTTATAAGTCCAGATAGGGTAACAAAAAACAGCTACTCATCTAAACCTCCCATTTGGACATCAGACCAAAAATTAGGAGTTTGAATGTCAAGATGAGCTACTTGGGGTAGACCCAAATGTAAACAGGCAGGTAGGAGCAGAGAGTTGAAGAATATAATTAAAATAAGATGCCAAGTCTTACCTGTAACAGCAGAGCTACAAAAAAACTAACCTGGCAACCCAGATTGATAATGTTTGGCACTCTTGATTTAGTTCTGCACAATATCAGTCTGGGTCTGCTCTGATCAAATCCATTCGGGGAAAGGAGGGACATTTAGCAGAACTTTCCGAGCTGATTGGGCGAAGCGACACCTAGTGCCCGCCTACCAAAGGTTGGTTACAGCCAATCACTGTATGAAATTAAAACGTAAGCAGCAGACGTCAGAAGATAGCAGCAACTACGCGTGCTTTTGTCACAGCTGGTGTGTCCCACCTTAAACAATAATGTAGAACAGATTCCTGGATCAATGTGTGCTTCTGTGCTTTTTGTTTCTCTTGTTGTGTCTCTGCTCTGTCTTCTGTAACCCCAGTCGGTCGAGGCAGATGACCGTTCCTACTGAGCCTGGTTCTGCTGGAGGTTTTCCTTCCCGCTAATGGGTGGTTTTTCTTTCCACTGTTGCTTCATGCTTGCTCAGTATGAGGGATTGCTGCAAAGCCATGGACAATGCAGACGACTCTCCCTGTGGCTCTACGCTTCCCCAGGAGTGAATGCTGCTTGTCGGGACTTTGAAGCAATCAACTGGGTTCCCTTATATAGGAAATTTTTGACCAATCTGTATAATATGATTGATTTTGACTTTGTAAAGTGCCTCGAGATGACATGTTTCATGAATTGTCGCTATATAAATAAAATTTTATTGAATTGAATTGCAACGTGATTGGCCCGAATCGTTTTTTTTTGGGTTTGGACACAAAAGGTTGAAGCCAGAGCGGTACAAGATGGTGTGTTTGTGAACGCACGAATACCGCGAGAACTCAGCTTGCAGGCAAGGTTGCAAAAAAAGTGAGGACCATAAACAAAGTCCTCACTTTACTAGTAAAATGCACAAAAAATGTTCACACACACACACACACACAGGTCATAATGTGCGTGGGAGTCCACAGGATGGAGAGGGTGGGAGTCGTCTTGCCTCTTAGGAAGAATAATGTCTTACAAGCCATCTCATAAATTTACGCGGTCTCACTGCCTTGTTAGCCCCTCACAGTATCAAAGGACACTACAGCAGCCTTGGTTTCTTTTTTCTTTTTTACTCTGCCTTTTCACACCAGAACTGAGACAAATCTGAGACAAAAAATGATGATACAAGGGAGTTTTGTAAAGAGGTACAATGACCTGCAGGAATTTTTAGGGAGTAACAACTGTCACTGTTTCTCTGAGTCACGACCAAGAAACGTGTGGTCTAAATGTAAAGGCGTCATTGTAGACGTGCTTCTTGCCCTGAAAAATAAACGTTTTTACTCCAAATAATGAACCTACGACAATAGCAGGATTCTGCTGTTTTGCTCAGCTTTTTAAAACAATCTTTCAATCAAAAAAAGGGATATGAACAGTATTGAGTGGTGTAAATTTAGACATTTACTATACACTAAAGACATCCTTTCATCTTTATATTTCAAGATTGTCCCATTTCGTGATGGGAAGTGTGTCTTTAGGGTGCTATGCAGTGTTAAGAGTGTGTTCTTCCTACTCTGTCCCCCACATAAGCTTGTGGAAATCTATGAAACTTCTACGTCTTCTTCTGGCTTTCTCTCAACAATACTTTTTTCTTGCCAGTCTTCCATAAAAGCTGTTATATTTTATTATTTTTATCTATAAAAAATTTAAACTATGAATTAATTTCTTCTATTTAGAATGATGCACTATTTTGAGCTGCTCTTACATTAAATCCCATTAAAATGCATATGAGGTTTGTGGTCAGAAACATGAAGAAATTTCAACAGAACTGCATACATGAAGA
>NC_046375.1:12291570-12346948 GCF_011125445.2 Fundulus heteroclitus | reverse complement strand
TTGCAACAGTATTTGTAAAATTGTCACATTTTGTTGTTGTGAGACCACTTTAGTGAACAAACAGCCTCATAAAGATCATTACCCATGCAAAGCAGGTCAGGGATTTAAAAGGTGTGAAGAAGGTGTGTTAGAGCTCTAACAGCAACATCTTTAGTTGTACAGATTGAAAGGATTAAATTAGCCCAGTCCTAAACCTACTTTAAACTCTCTTGCTTAAGCTCAGTCAAACTGTGTGAAAAGCATTTGTTTATTTTCAAATCTTGCCAGTTTTTTTTAGCAAAGAATGGACTTCTACCTCAAAAGGACTTGCAGCTGTAAAGGGAACAAAAGATAATTTGACAAATTATTGACTCAGGAGGCCTGAATACAAATTTTATATATATTGTATTAATACTTTAGCCTGTGTAGCACTGCAGCAATCCCTGCATTCATCCATCCTGTGTCCAGTCCGCAGGCTACAGAGAGCCAAAAAGGACATGCAGAGCTCCACCTGTAAGCAGTGGTGGAGTCCACGCTGCCGCCGTGCAAACCCTCCTGCCCGGCGCTCCGTTGATGAACTGACTGTGAGCCCGGCCTCCTCTCCATGTCCCTCTCCCTCATTCTCCCCGTGCCTCTCCCCCCGAAACAGCATCTCGGCGACTCATTTCCGGACAAAGCTGCAGCTGGTGGACCTGGCAGGGAGTGAATGTGTCGGTAGGTTCTCAGTCGTGTTCTTTGAATTTGCAGGCTTGCAGGAATGGCAAAATATGGCTTCGGGGTTTTGAAAACCTTTTTGTTTAACCATAAATATCTTTAGCTGAGAGAAAATCTAACTTTTAGACGCACGTGTGGTTCAGGTATGACTGGAGTGTCAGGGGCAGCTCTGTGGGAGGTGTCGTGCATTAACCGGAGTCTCTCGGCTCTTTCGGATGTCCTGGGAGCTCTGGCTGAACACAGGCCCCACGTCCCCTACAGGAACAGCAAACTCACCCATCTGCTGCAGGATGCCATAGGTGAGACACACACACATTTCATTTGTCCTCTTTTAGATGCTATGAGTCTATGAGGAGGAGAAAGTTGGATTGTTAGAATGGGAATTTAGGGACATTTACCCAAACCCAATAACCCTTTATCTGGCTCATAGATAATACAAGAATGAGACAACTATAGATGGACCAACCGGATTAAAGATGGTGGTTTTAGTACTTTTCAAAAATAGTTTTTCAGTGAATTAATGCTGATCTGAACAGAGCAAGGAGCACTAGTGTTTTTTGGGGGGTAGTTTTGAGAAACTGCAGTAGTATCTAGTTCTATATGAAAACTATAAAATACAAGTGGATACATCTGAGTTTGAGGAAATCCATATAGGTCAGGACTAGGCTTGTATCGGAGCTCCTGTAAGACAAAGATCTGAAAAAGGTTTGAAAATTCTTTTGTTAATCATTCATCCATCCATCCATCCATAATTTTGCATACACATTCTGACACTGATAGAAATATCTGCAGCAAATCCAAACTAAATCATTTAATTCATCCTGAAATAATTTGGACATGAAAGATGTCTTGGAGCCCTGATGTAAGACGTTTGCAATTATTCTGAAAAAAAAATTGTTTTTGTTTTTGCAGCTATATGTGGGACAGTAGCATAAGAACTTTAAAAACTGCAAAAAACAAACTGATAATGAACCAATGAAACATCTGTAGTTGGACATTAAGCTCCACCATCAATAGTATAAAAAGTTCCTTTAGGACATCAAACGTCTCTCCATAATTTAGTATTTATTTCTTGGTTTAGGTCCGGCAATAGCAAAGGGGCAAATGTGACAATGAAGATCAAAGCTCAACACTTTTTTTTTTTATTATTATTCTGGCAGGCTTTTAATGTGTAAAACTGTGGTGGCACTCCTGGTTTTATCCAGTTTGTTTTATGTATTATATTTTCTTTTACCTCCTTGTGTGTAGGTGTTTGTTACTATTTACTGATTTTGTTAAGCACATTGGTCATCATGGTAGATGTGGAAGGTGATATAAAAATAATTGATTTATTGTCAGGTTACAACAGTTGATTTTTTTTTAAGTTAGTTGAATTTTAATTTTGACAACGGAAGAGAAGCAGAGCAGTAAAAAAAAAAACATCTACACGCTAAAAACTGTAAAGACAACTAAACTTAACAGAACTAAAACAATCACCTGTCGTTTCCCGATTTTGTCCACTAGGGGGCGATGCCAAACTGCTGGTGATGCTGTGTGTCTCTCCCACGCAGCGCTTCATCACAGAGTCTCTACAGTCGCTCGCCTTTGGCACAAGAGCTCGCCAAGTCCAGAAGGAGAGACCCCAAAGGAGAACGAACGCACTAAAAGTGAAATGATGAGGCAGAGGAGGATTTATCTCTGCAGATGCCCTACCCTTATGCAGTCTGGCAGCCATGTGCACAGGCAATTTTGGGGGAAGATACTCAAGCCAAAAAATAAATAAAAAATTACCAAACTTAGTCATAAAATGGGGAACACACAAAACAAAGTAGGATATACTGAATCTGTAATTTACTTGGATTTATCTTTAAACCAATCAATACATGTTTAATAAATTAGGGAAACTCAAATAATCAAGGGACAGAGAAGAGTGGGAGCAGAACAAAACTCTAACCAGAACAAAACTAACCAATCACTGCTCTTTGGTCCGAAGAGCTGTGATTGGTCAGAGTTTTTACAGGCCTGCAGCTCTCACAGAGATAAAAAAAAAATGTATTCATCTTTTTCTGAATACATAATTTATTGACTACGTTCTGGATGGAATGACTATTTTACCCAGTATAATAAAAAAGGGTTTCTGAACAGGATTACCAACCATTTAAAGCAGCACAGTGTAACTTTTAGCCACTAGGGGCGCTATATCTGTAACTTCCAGGTCTAGAGCCCCTGACGGCCACTGGCAACATAGCGCTGTCACAAAATGAAAACAGTCCCCCTCCGTGTTTTGGAATATGATATCAGACCACTTTTGACCAGCAGATTGAGACGCCATGGAGTTACTTGTAAAGACATGGTCGCATTCACCCGTCTAGATTAAATCCTACACAACAGAACCAAAAATATGTTTGATTAGGTAAGGGTCATATGTTTTGTTTTGTTGTTACTCAGACTGTCGTAACCTAGAATGGTTCATGTGACCTAGAGCAAACATTTAGCAACGGATCTGACGCTCTGAAGTAACAGGGTAGTTTTTGAGAAGGGCAACCAGAACTGAGCATTAAGTGCTATATACAGTATATTGACCTGAAAAATCATTTAATATATCTCAAAGCTAATATTTGGGTCAAAACGTACATGGCACTGCTTTAAATCTTATCAAACTCTGCTCTAAATAAATAAAAATAAAGCATCCAATAGTCTTTGAAATTACATTTACAAAAGAGGCAAGACAGTATAGTTATTAAAAATGACCCTAATGTTTTGCTAATAAAATCCAATAGACAGCTATGTAACTTTTCCCTACTTATTATTTTGTGTGATGCACCATCTTAGAGCATTATTATACATACATTGGTTTGTAACATTAATTACCAAGTAAATTGATACCTCAACTGTTGAAGTACAGATTAAGTATAAATGCTTGCGTAGAAAGAACTCCCAAAGGTGACTTTTACTAATGTAACGCATTTTGCCCAGGACGCTGTTATTAAATTGTGTTCTATGTTGGTTTCTAATTTCAACACATTGGTGTTTACATTCTCCTGCAAAATGATTGTGGTCATGCATTCCCCCACCCCCTTTGGGTTTTCAAATAAAAATAATTAAGATCTTAATTAAAAACAAAACAAGTGAACTGTTTTAATTTGTAAAGCAATCTTTAATTTCTCTGCCTTCCTGTCTGTCTGTGACAGCTTGTCTGTATCCCTCACTCTCTCTGTCTTCATTAAACCTGACAAACGTCAGTAAACAGTTGGACAAGGCTTTGAAATCATGGATTTCATGAGTACAAAAACATGTAGGCTATGTGTCCCGCATGGATGCTCTTTGTATGAAAAGGCAAGCGTTTTCAGCAGGTGTGACGTCTAAAGGCAAGGCAAGTTTATTTATAAAGCACTTTTCAGTCTAGAGGCCCTCCCCATCCCACTCCACTCTGTTTTTCTCCTCTTTTTTTATTAATTTTTTTTTTTAAAGGAAGTGTCGGGCTAGAAGCCAGGTAATGCTTTCAGTGCCACTATAATGTCAAGTACTGAGGTAAATCTTGCACTGAACAGTGTTGGTTGATTCCACAAAGACGGACATCACCCTATTTGTCTAAAGCTGCGGCTCAGAACAGTGGAGAGGAGGAGAGAGGAGCAAGGGGTGAGCTTGTGCATGGCGTGGCTCAGGCAGGTGCAGAATTCTCACAAGAACTCAAATCAATGTCCGTCAAATGTTTTTTATATATTGATGAATAAAGAAAAAAAATGTCTCTAACAGAAAAGACAACAGGGCAAGAGCTAGGGGTCTATCTGAGCACGGGCCTGCCGTATGGAGAAACTAACAAAAAGATAAAAAGGGTAGGAGATGCGTACCTATGGTTTTTGTTTCAAACAAAATCCACATTCACAGCCTTGAAACAGTATTTGAACTCAAACTTGAAATATGAAACGTTTTAGCAGCTAAATATAAAGTAATTTCCGCTGGACCTTCATGTTTATGTTTATAGAATTAGAATTTTCTCTCATTCATTCCCTAGAATATGGGGAAAAATGGAGAGATCGATACTGAAGCTGCTACCCCCATGACCCGATTGTATAAACATCCCACAACTGCTTGTTCATTCTACATATAACATGGTTAGTGCATAACTTTAAAAAAGCATTAGAACATTGTTTCAATACTTGAAATGAAAAATAATTTTAAAAGCAGGATCAGTCCGTTTTTACAAAAACGGACTGATCCTGCTTTTTCAGGCCTGTGTCTTAAAGGAGCTCTGATACAAAAACAGACTGATCAAAAAAAAAAAAAATCATCAAATACACCACACCAAGTAATGTGATGTTATTGATCATATTCTTATTAAAAAATGCTTCTTATATAACTAAACTGTGAGAAAATTCAATGTCATCTAATTTTTTAAAACTAAATTCAAGAAGTGATGTATAGATTTATATCACAAGAGTAAGATATTTCAAACATTTCTTATAATTTGGTGATTATGGCTGATGAAAATTCAGTAGGTCATCCTTAAAGAAACTGCCATTCCAATGAGGGCTGCTGGATGATACAAAAGATGATCCCATCTAAAATTACTCTTGGATTTGAGTCTCCTGTCCGATTTCCTACGAACATGTCAAGGGGTTATACAAAAGGCTAAAAAAATATGATAAACACCTCAAAATTAAGATTTTCTTTCCTTGCCCGCTCCACAAAATGCGAGCATACAATATTTTAAACCAATTACTAGGACAGTGATGTGTAAATCATCGTAGATCCAAAACTTTAAAAGGATTTTGCCCATTTGCCTTTATTATATGTTATTAAAAGATGGTGATTCAGTTTGCAAATTCTTTAAGGCTCATTTCAAAGAAATGTTTTTTTTGTTTACTCTCAGCAATAAGAACAGCTTTTGGTCAGTCTTTCTTTAAAAACACTTGCTGTATTTAGCCAATCTTTATAAATGACGTAAACACAGATTTTGGTGCACCATTTGAGTAAAAGCCAAATTTACTAGGTTTTTTTATTTGTAAGATTTTAACTTGTGCAATAATTTTGTCCCCCCCCCCCCCCCCCCCCGCCCAAAAAAAAAAGAAGTCCCCATCTACATCAAACACCTTTGATGGGAGGCAAAATTATTCTTGAATTGTAGTTGAAGAATAATTTTGAACTACAATTCAAGCACTCAAGGATCAGCACTCCACAAAATTGAGATATTCTCACAATGAATCAAACAGCTAATATAAGCAGTCCCAAAGTTGACAAGTGGAGATGTGAGACGTCACATAGTGATGAGTAACAGGATTCTGTGAAAAGACAAAAAAAAAAGAAACGAAAGAAAGAAGGATGGTAGCACAAATCACAGAATATTTTAACTGAAATTGTTAGAATCATTGTGTTTAGATAAGGGGTGAAAAACACCCACGGTAGATGTGAAAAAATGAGCGGTGAGAATCACAAGACAATGGATGAGCGTCACAGCACGTTGAGCTGAAACCTTCCTATTTTAACGCTGCATCTTTACTTTTGGCAGACCCCTCACGTGTTATCACCGGCGGCCCACGTGTAGATCCTTTGCAGAACCTACAAGGTTCTAACTTTTGGAATATAGACAGAACTAAATTCCCTTTTATCCATAAAAATGGAAGAGATGGCTGCAGTACTATGTTTAGGTAATACAGATTTGTGGTAAATCGTGAAAAATTGGGAAATAGCTACAAACAATAGCTACTTGTCCAAAAATGAACGGTCTGTCCTCAAACTTGCTCGGAGGGTACCGTCTGATCCCGCTCACATCCTCAACTCACAATACGAGCCGATACCATCTGGCAATCGGTTTAGAATCCCTGCTTCTAGACTGAACAGATTTAAAAACACGTTTGTCCCTTCAATCAGATTGTTAAATAAAGCAGGCATATAGTAACTTCTCATGCTCTGGTCTGATTTGCTGGTTCACTTGCTGGATCACATGTGTCAATCTGTCGTTTCTTAATGGATCAGCTGTTATCGAGTTTACTTGTTTATTGTGTTCAGATGATTTTTATTGTTTGTAGTGTATTTAATTGTTGAAGCAGCTTTGTGTAGCGTACAATATCCAAGACAAATTTCCCTGTGGTGACAATAAAGTATACATCTAATCCATCTTTCTACCTATGAATAAGTATATCAAATGCCAAATAAGCCTAAACTGTTGCAATCCATTCCGTTTTTTTATCTCTTGGCTAACATTATTTTCCTATTAGGGTCAAATATGGAGTCAAATGTTAACAATACCCCCTTAGCTCTCCTTGGATTCCACCCATTGCTCGCCCTTAAATGCATGGCTTTAGAAGTTTTTGAAATCAGGAAGTGCTTCTGGGGCAGTTGCAAAGTTTCCCTTTTGCCTCGAGATGGCTCTGCTTCTTCTGGTCAGCTTTTTAAGATTTTATTCACTTTTCTGCAAGATCCCTGCAACATGGCATCTTTCTACTAAAGGTAAGGGACCTGATAACTTCAGAGAACTTCACTAAGAATTTCTAAAATATCCCTTTAAATGTCCCTTCTGTTGGCAGATGTGTAGCAGACCCACATGATCTATGCAAAGGTTTACACAGGAATTAAAAGTGCCATAGAATAGAACATAAAAAAGGCAAATTAAAAACAGAGCTTGAAAACCAGCGTGTAGGGTATGGAGCTGAAACATGACATTAGATTTTTATTAATTCAAGCAAACTGTCACAGTCAACAGTTACATAAATTATATCATATACAGTAATGTTCTAATCTTCTCCCATTCTTCTTTAAACCAGGGTTTCTGTCCCATTGTGCCCCAAAAACAGAGAAACAGCAAATCCATACAAGCGCAGGCAAGTAAGTAGTAACGGCACAATACATTCATCAACTCAAGAATATGTTGTTTTTTTTTGTACAAACAATAAGGCAAGTTGGAAAAAGGAAAAAAACCTAACTGATGGCAGACGGGTTCTTCTGTTTTAGGCCTCGTAACGCCTGTAACGACAGCTGCAGAAGCAAGCGAGAAAGGTTCTGCAGTTTGGTGGGCAGGGTACATAGCAAAGGGGAAGAGGATCTGACAGATATGCTGCCTTCTGTGAGATTTAATGGTCCTTACCCGCTGTTGCTCTGGGTCTCTCTGTGCGCTCTGAACAAGGAGGAAGGCAGGAACTCAGATACACTTGCAGAGTATAAAATCACTCCAAGAGTCAGGAAAACTTATGAACCTACTTTTTTTTAAAAAAAAAAGAAGAAGAAAAATCGATGGCTTTGTGTTTCTTTTTTGACATGTCCATCATTGTTTAGAGGTCAGGAATGGTAGAAGTGGCTCCGGGGGAACTGGACAGACAGAAAAAGGCAGCCTCTTGTCAAACGTTTCCCCTGGAGCAAAGGTAAACGGATGGATACGCACACGTGTGGTCACAGCAGCCAAATGCTTCCTTGTCTTCACTAAAAAAAAAAAAAAAAAAACGGTTGTCTGCTTTTCTGGTAAAGTCAGTTCCAACGTAAGAGAAGAGAGAAATGAAAGCCCAGCTGGTGTTGGAACTGTTCATGTAGTGCTCAGTACTGGGAACTACTGGCCTGCTAAATCAATAAATGTTTTAAGACTATAAAAAGACAATAAACAAAAGCAGCATTCACTCAATGCCATATTCAGCCACCAGGTGGCAAAATCATTTTGGACAACTTAAGAAACATGAAACATGCCTTCATTTTTCCGCCTCCGTTATTATAATTTTTTTTGTCCAACATCAGTGAACAGATAAAACAAAAAAAAGTCAATCTTCAAAAATGTGTCTTTTTCGTGTATATCTGTAAAGATGAGTCATCACAAGATGTACCAGGAAGATTGGTGTCGCAGATATGAATGAAGGCCAAAAAAAAAAAGAAAAAGGAATAACAATAGACAGATCAATGAGAGCAACATGGAGTCTTTCCACCGAACACAAGCCACAACAAGACGGAGAGGTGACGAGATCGAACGAAAAGGAAGCTCGACTGTGGAAATGGGGGCGATCAGAACCCTCCTCTTCCTCGACGGCGGGCCGAGGAGTGTCGGCGCGTGGGGGTGGCACCTGAAAATGTTTTATCACCAACCACCAACGGCTGCCCCCGACACCCCCCCAACACCCTCCGTCATTCCATCCAGTCCCCTTCGTCAAACTCGGACTCGTCCTCCGAGTCAGAGTACTCCACGGCGATGCGCCGCGAGAGGATGGTGGCCACGTCGTTCCCGACTCGCTCATGCTTGGCCTCTTGCTCTCGCTGCTCCTCCACTTTTCGCAGCTGGATTCCTGCAGCGGGGGGAAATTAGGAAGAAACCTCAGTGTCGGATTCCCAGGAAGTCTGCAGACTCTCAGCCAGGGGGAATTCTTTTTTTTTTTTTTTTTTTTTTTTTTTTTTTTACAAAATGAAAGACATTTAGAGATTCTAAGTAGAAGTTAATTTGCAATAAGCCACTCAAACTAGAGGCCTCTAGACAAATAAATAAACATTTCAACAATGGTCAGTTTTGCTCAATTTTATTTTGGGCCTTGACAAAGAACGCAATTCTCATCTGACCCTGCAAAGCCTTTAAAAAGGCATATTTCAGTATAACAAAGTATCTGAAGTATGAAGTATAAATACGCAACAATCTGCTAAGTAATTTTAGAACTTTAATACATAAACCGTGGTTAGAAGTAACTTCTTTGGGCAAAACAACGTCTGTTTTAGTGATATTGCAGCTCCACTACTGTGCTGCAGTTACACCCTCATGAGTAAACCGTGCACCTATTACATGTAATTACCACATGACTCCCTTATTTGAAGTGTTCTGGTTACAAAGCTGTTTGAAGAGCTGATATCTGTGGGCACCTGAGTAACAATGCTGGTCTGAACAGGGGCAGAAATAATAACAATAATAATCTGCCAGGATTTAATGTTTTGAGCGACCAGCGGTCATTAGCCACTGTGGTGAATTACAGACAGCGGTGAAATCCCTCTGCAGGATGACCGTTTAAGTCTTCAAAATGTTGCACTCGAGACATTAGCTATGCTGACTTCTTCCTCCTCTGTGGACAAATTGCTATAAGTACCTTTAATAAACTCAAATTTAAGCTGGAGACTTTGCGATCATTACTTTTGTCTTGAGTGGGCATTGTCTGGTTCATTGATCAACGAGATCAGCATTCCAGGCATAATATAATCGCTTTTTTTCATGCTTATTTACATATTCCTCAATTTTGCCACACAACAAGCCTCAACGGAGTTGTAAAATTAGATTACATGCCTTTTAATACGTAACTAGCATAAAAGAAACAGATAAATGAAAAATACTGCAGCACTTTTGAAAAGCAAAAAAAAAATTTTAAATAAAAAAAATTACTTTGAATTGCACAGATTTGCAAGTTTTGCGCGTAAAACACATCTGACCTTTCCTGATTGCTTCCAAGAGTACGCTGCGTGCGTCGCTGATTGGTGGCAGATTGGATGGATGGTGCCTCTTGGTCCCCACATCGTGCATGGCATGAGGAGGCGGGGAGGCCATGGCTCCCGCTGAGGGGAAGGCCGACGCAGGTGGGGGGCCTGACAGACAGGGCGACGAGCTTCGCGCTCCAGGGAGCGGCAGTGGAGGTGGTGGCGGGGGAGGGGGCAGCATGGTGCCATCTGACTGGGTCCCGGAGCCTCCGCACGGGCCCTTGTCGTGGTGGTGGTGGTGCTGGAGGCGGGCCGGGGACAAGGAGTGGAGAGGAGGCGCGACAGGCGGTGGGGCCGGGTGGAGCACCCCGGGCGCGATCTGGAGGGGAGCAGGGGGAGGAGGGATGGCTGGAGGCTGATGCTGATGCTGGACTGGCAGAGGAGGAATGGGAGGAGGAGCAGCGCCTCGCAGGCCCGTGGAGGGCAAAGGAGGAGGAGGAGGTGGGAGAGGGGGTGGCGGCGGAGGAGGAGTGCCGGAGTTGAGGCCTGCTGTCCTCGCTGGGGATTGAGGTCTGCTGTCGGAGAAACCTGAACTGGAGCTGGAGGGGAGGGGGGGAGGGGGGGGGGGGGGGGAAAACAATGACGTGGTTTATTCAGACTGACACCTAAAACGGTTGTTCCTTTCCTTTCATATGCTGCGCCTTTAGTCAGGAACTTTCTGCAGTACATTTTGTAGGTAAACATTAAAAGAACATTCCCTACCTCGCAAACGTTTCCAGAAACCTTTTCAGATTTCAATTTTTGTTTTACAATCACTATTTTATGTTGAAAACCAACAAAAACTTTAGTGTCCCAAGGTTTTCATATATTGTCTTATTATTATTAGTAGTATTCTTTTATAGTCTCCTATCTGGCAATGTGGCAATAAGAACCTACCCTTAAAGGTAGAGTGAATGATTTTTTTTTCCAGAAATGTAGGTAAGAAACACCCAAGTCCCTTTTTGAATAACTGTGTTATTGCATAGTCATTGCAGGTAAGATGGTCTTGTTCATCCAAATACACTCTGGTCTCATTTATTTATTTATTTTGAGGCCTGCCTCTTCTTCTCATACACTTTGCTTCCTGCGACTCTAGACACTAAACACTAGAGGTGTGCACGCACAGTCAGCAAGAGGAAATTAGCAAGGAACGTACACGCATACTGCCGTTACGTGAGCGTGTCAGAATGATTGGCATGTGGGACAACCAATAGATAAGGTGGAACTCTAAGCTGAAAAAGATTGTCCACTATACCTTTAGACACAGCTTACCGCTTCCTTTGAAGAGGTAAGCTGTATTGTTACTTAAATGTAACATATATTTCCCTCTTCTCCCATGCACCTGCACAACACTGGTGTTATTTCAATTTGTCGCCAGAGGGGGCAGGTGTCTGCAAAAATCCTGGAACTTGCGCTATGCTTCCTTTAAATCTCACAACAATACACTGAAATGTGTGGCTGCACCATGATAGAATGTGAAGGCGTTCAAGTTGTATAAATGCTTTGGCCCTAAGGCTCTGCAAGTGGACTGCGGCTGATTACATCATCTGTTTAATTTTGAAAATCCATCTCAATCAACTGATTATATGCTGTGGGAAAACTAGAATCCTTCCTTTGGGAGGAAGCAAATGTCAACATCCTTGTTTGTTTTGTTCAACTAAATCAGAACTCTTCTTAATTAAAAATGTGCAATAATACATGAGCTGGGGGGGGGGATGACTGAGAAATCATTTCAGCAGCGTCCTTTGAAATGTCATTGTTATCAGATAACGTCCATCAGCATTTAGCCACATTAAAGACAGAGTCCTAATGATGCGGGCCATTCACTGAAGCTAAAACTGTGAGGGTAAATATACCTGTGAATCAGGATACTGCAACACAAAGACGGAAAAGCTAACAACAATGTGTCCTCCTGCAGAGAAAATTGCACTGCAGAAAATAGCACGGAGCATATTTTCTACAAACACACTCACATGCCCCTGCACAGGTTTTTAAAAGGAGGTGAAAGTGAGGCAGGGACATCAACGGAGATTCATAAAGAAGAAGAAATGGCAAGATGTCAAACAAATGCCCGAGAGGTACATAAGCATACAAGACTGGGGTGAAGCGACTTAAAGCAGAAGAATGCTCAAGGACAGCTGCTGGAACAAAAAAAAAAAAAAGAGAAAACTCTTTGATGTTGGCTTGATCAATTTGTCTGATCTCTTAAAGAGCAGAAGAAGCAGAAAAACAGCCTTTAATATGCTCAATGGCCTTAAACTATTGATCATGTCCTTAATCTTTGACCAGCAAAATCGATACATATTGTGTTTTTATGTGTTAAAAAAAACTTCTGCGCAAGCTTCTGACGCCCCACCTGATCACAGAAGGGGGCTTGATTTCGCCCAGCGGGTGCCCGGGAGGAGGCGGCGGCGGAGGGTCGTGGGGTCGGGAATACATTCTGTCCCCGGTGCGGTTCAGCAGCTCGTTCATCTGGGTGTAGGGCAGCGCTGCGAGCGAGAAATGCCCGTCCAGATGTTCCATGTACAAGGCGGTTCTGAGCAGAAACACACATGACGGACATTTTATACACACCCACCCACCTCCTTGTGTAAGGTTCTACCAACACAGAGAAGAAAAATGCAGATCCTTCGAAAAAATTTTTTTATCTAAATACCAACTGATCTTTTTCCAGTTTTTGTCACATTACAACTACAAACTTCTCTTTTCCAAACAAAAGCATACCCACAGCATGATGCAACCACCACCAGACTTAACAGAGGGCATGTGTGTTCAGGGTAATGTGCACTATTATAAAAATCTACTCCAGAGTTTTGCATGTAGGTAAAAAGTTTAGTTTATTGTCCTGTCTGACCAAAGCCCCTTCTTCCACATATGTCTTCTTTTCCCCTTCATAGTAGGTACACCTGGTCCGGCGTTCTGTTAGCTGTGACATCATCCAGGGACGACAGATCATCTGCTATTAACATATAACATAGAAAGGATTCCTGGATCAATGTGTGCTTGTCTCTTTTGCTTGTCTCTCTTGTTGTGTCTCTGCTCTGTCTTCTGTAACCCCCAATCGGTCGAGGCAGATGACCGTTCACACTGAGCCTGGTTCTGCTGGAGTTTTTCTTTCCACTGTCGCTTCATGCTTGCTCATTATGAGGGATTGCTGCAAAGCCATTGACAATGCAGACAACTCTTTCAGGAGGAGTCAATGCTGCTTGTCAAGACTTGATGCAATCTACTGGGTTTCCTTCGATAGGAAACTTTTTGACCCAATCTATATAATCTGCTATATAAATAAAATGGAATTTAATTGAATTTGGCAAGTATAAAACAGGACTTTATGTGGCTTTTCTTCCAAAATAACCTTCATTAATCTTCAGTTAACCAGATCCATATAGTTCGTAGAGTCGAAGTCCGGATCTAAATACAATTGAGCCTTAGTTGTACTGTAAGATATGGACACTGTTGTTCACAGCTGCTCTCCATCCCATCTGACTGAAAATGAATGAGCAGAAGTTGTAGGCATGAATACATTTCAATCCATTTCATCATCATGCTCTACTCTGTTTATATCTGTCACATTATACCCCTGGTGAATACAGTGAAGTTTGTGGTTGGAACATGAAAATAATGTGAAAAAGTTGAAGAGGCATGAATGCTTTTCCAAGGCACCGGTACAAAGCTGTTCAAAATTAATAGTTTTTTTTTTTCTCAGGCATGAATATAAATGTGGCTCAGCGGCTGCAGTAGTTCCTAACCTTGGGCTCCTGGAGACTAAAGAAATCCACCCTTGATTGAAACTGTGGCTATCCATCAATACATGGGCCACACGGTCATACATATTTACATGAAATCTATTCTTATCTGCCTTTGTAGGAAAGATTTTCTGTCTGGCGTTCACGATATTGATGCGTCCAAAAGAATCAGCAAGTTTTGCATAACATCTTAATTAAACTGATTTGAAGTATTGAACATGAGTAGGAATGGAGCTCGGCGCCATAATAAAAACTGTCATTAATGCTATAGACATTATTGTCCATTTTTCAGCTGTTAAAGCCATTGGTGATTTACATTTTGCTTTGATTAAATCCGTTTTCAGTTCTCGTTTCAAAGCTTTACTAAAGGTTCACGCCCTTTTTTCATTCCAAACATTTACAAACTCTAATTTCCAGGTGTCTTAATCCATTTTTTTGCCTATTTTAAAGTCTAAATGCGCCTTACAGCGAGTTTATAGCAGAT
Source organism: Fundulus heteroclitus (assembly GCF_011125445.2). Taxonomy (NCBI): domain Eukaryota; kingdom Metazoa; phylum Chordata; class Actinopteri; order Cyprinodontiformes; family Fundulidae; genus Fundulus; species Fundulus heteroclitus. The sequence continues at coordinate 12,332,641 of NC_046375.1, read as the reverse complement.
CATTTTGCGGCCCTCTGAGTTTTAATACAGAGTCGGTAAACTGGAGACGCCAGAGCTGGAAAACAAATCGTCCTTCACACACCTGCTGTCGTGATAACCGGTAGATCCGTTGGCCTCCCTGTGCTTGTCTTCTGGGATATCCTGAGCGAGCTCTGGCCCCAGCGCCAGCTTCTGCCACTCCTTCTTCCGATCGTGAGGCTGCCGAGGCACCTTCTCCGGCTCGGGCGGACGGTCGATCGCCTTCAGCTGTTGCAGAGCGGCCGATGGGGGGGGTGCGTTGCCGAATGAGAGGGGAATTATTGGGGGTACGAGATGAGTGAGAGGGAGAAAATCCACATGCAGGACAAAGCCACGGTAAATGATATGAGGATGAGTGAAAGAAGATGAGAGGAAGAAAAGATAAAAGATTAGCCGTTTGGGATATTTTCTCACAGCGGAAAAAAAACGGCTTGTTAACACAAACGACAAGCTGCGTTGAGATTTGCACCCTGATTTATAAACAGAAAGATAATTGCATTTATTTTTTTCTCTAAATGCTGCTAAACCCTCTAAATTTAACTTTGGTACGGAAGTATCTGTGACTTCTGTCTTGCTTGAACCTAACGCTGCAGATGTGTTAATTAGACAGCTCGTTTATTTAGCTCTTTGAAGTAAGAGTTTTTGTTTTTTTCCGCTAAAGAAGAGATGCGGTAAAGGAAAATCCCGTCTCGTACAAAGCCCAAAACACAAAGTGCTCATCCATCAACCAAATCAAAGTACTGAGTTAATTAAAAACAGGATAACAATTGCCTTATCAGCACTCTCTGTCCCCAATATTTATTCATAAAGAGTTAAAACACACAGAGCTGTAAAGAGGTAGAGCAGCAAGTTGCTAAAGCAGAAATCACACAATATTTAAAAAAAATAAATAAATCATTTGTTGTTTTTTTTTGTCACATACCTGCCCTGGAAGGTCTAAGTACCTATAGACCTGATCATACATGCGGGGGTCCTGCAACTACAAGAACAAAAAACAAAAGCACCAGGGGTGAGGGGAGGGGGCTCAAATGAAAATAAAAATGGCACAGCGACGAGCACAACAGAGCCTCACACAGTCAACTGGGACAACATTCGTATGTGTGTGTGGTGGGGACAAGAGAGACAAAAGCGAAATGGTGGAAAAAGAAAAGTGCTGTTGAACAGAAAATGAGAGCATGTGCAGACTGAGGGGCGGGGGGCGAGGGGTGGGGGGTGGGGTCACAGGTAGGTAGCAGAGACGCACGCATACAAGCACCCTCTCGCACACGTCCAAACAAACGCTGGGAAAACAGAGCCAGGCTCGGTCCCAGAGAGAAGGCCGAGGCAGAAAGGGGAAGAGTTCACTGGAACTGGCAAACAAAACTAGAAGAGAGTGGACGAGAGCCAGTTCAGAGCTATGATGAGAGCACAGGCTGAAGACATGCACGACCAAAAACGCACACGCATGCTGATCAGCTTTTAATACAATGGTGGATTGACACAAAATTAAAAAGACAAAGTGATGCAATGCAGCATTTTATACTCAGTGAAACATCAAAACAACAGTCGTAGGTCAGACAGCCTGATAAAATGTATAAATGCTGACACACAAAAAAGATAATTTCAAGAAATAAAGTTCCTTCCATCAAATATTTCATAAAAGATATGTGAATTTGAAATAAAAGAAACCCGTCTTCTGATTAAACTTAAAAGAAATTTCAACTAACGATCTCTGTGGTTTGGGCCAACAGGGTGTTTGCCTGAGTAGGACATTATTATGGGATTGGCTGTGCTCAATGAAACAAAAGGAAATTGATATTTTCTCGAGTAATTAAGAGGTGAAGAGACTATCAGTCGTTAGTCATTTTGTCTTTTGGGGATCAGTTCACTTTTGCCTCCAAAAACCATAAAACACAATCTTTCTCACAGATGATGTCTCGTTTCTGCCCTGGTAAAACAAACTCCACGTCCCAGCAAAAGTCTTCATAAGGGAATGCTATATGTTTTTAGAAATGTTTTAAAAAGAAAAATTGAGAAGCTTGGCATGTGCGCTTTACTTTGATCCCCTTGTGTGGAATCTCAGTGAGAGTCCAGCGGGGTTTTCCAAGGCCACAGAGGTGTGTAAGAGACCGTTAGCGATCAAACAGCCTCATGATAACCGAGGATTAGAGCAGACAGACAGACCAGGGATAAAGTTGTGGAGAAATTTAAAGCAGCGTTGGGTTATAAAACAATAACTTAAGCTGTAAACTTCCAACAGACCCCTGACAAGGACGGCATTAATCGGAGGACCCTCCTAGAGGTCCTTGCCGACTCTGAAAAAGCTGCTACCTGCTAGAATCTGCTAGCTCTGCACCTCTCAAATCTGGCTTTTGGAGAGGTGCAAGAAGAAAACCTTTGTTGAAAGACAGTCATAAGAGCTCCTATCTGAAGTTTGCCCCAAAGCCATACAAGGGAGACAGGAAACGCGTTGAAGAAGGTGCTCTGGTCAAATGAGACCTGTGTGACCTGAGCTCACCTTCCAGCAGGACAAGAACGCTAAAGATACAGTCAGACCTACAGTGAAAGGGTTTGGATTAAAGCATATTCATGTGCTGAAAAAGTAATTAAAAGGATTTGCTGGTCAGAAACGCCCTGCATCAAACGGGACTCAGCTTGAGCTAGTTTGCGGAGGATATTGGGCCATAATTAAAATATTGACTCAAGGCGCTAAAAATAACTCTACGGCGCGCTTTTTAGATTTTATTTGTAAAATATTTAGGAAATAAATCTTTATTTTTCCATTCCACAACTATGCATCACTTTGTAGGTATATAAACTAAAACATTGATCTCTAAACACTGAAGCTTGAGGATGCAAAGGGACAGAATGTAATAAAGCTACCATGTATAAGGCCCTATATACACGAGGTAGCACACTTTATATTGATTCTCCCCCTGTTCTAGTCGACCTGTGCGCCTACCCTTCCTAATTAATAACCGTGTGTGGATCATCGAATGAAACGCGTTATGTGACAGGCGGCTGATTCCACATTCAACATTGAAGACATCCTCTCATCTGGCAAAGCTAAACAATGTTGACTTTGTCTGTCCACGGCTCCGGCCAGCGTGCCGAGAGCGGGTGGAAGGGTAACTCCTAATGCATATTGATTAGGTTCTCGTTTTATCGTTGCACATTGAAGGGAAGTCTCCGCATCCAAAACACACACAGACACACATTGAGACATCGTGTATCAGAAACCTACGGTCCTTCCAGTGCTCAAGTCCTTACAAACCTGCAGCATTCTGATGTAAAAATTTCCCATGCACAGCTTTGGAGCTTTGTCTTGCTACATTAATTCGGGTAGTAACAGAAAGGAGAGACGCTAAGTCAAACGCACGGGGCACTTCAACCCCTCAAGTACGAGACAACCGTCCGTATAACCATGTAGGCATAGAGCTTCATAGCCCGAGTTTTATTGCTGTAATAAAGGTCACAAAATGTAGAGAAAACAACAAAGAAGCGAGGAAATAAAATAGGGAATGAGAAGTTGTGCGCGCGTGTGTCCGCGTACGCGTGCACGCTTGTCACGTTAGTTATAAATGTAGCCAATTTCACTGAGCATTGTGGCTCATCTTTCACCAGGATTGACTGGTAACGGCACAGAGAGCCATATATGTGCGAGACCCAGCAATTCGATTTATGTATTTCTGCCGGTTTGTGAGCCTGTGCACACATAAGCGTCCACACTACAGGCGTTTGTGGATGGGTTTGTGCTCATGCATATAATAGTGACAGACTCAGCAGAAACGCTGCTATGTAACCACCCCTAAAGGAGGCCTGTGGAGGCTCGCAGGCAATGGACCACCTTGCTGCAGACAATAACACTCTCAGACAATACAATACAAACCCGTACAGCGGCTGCTGATCTGCTGGGTTTAAACTGTGTTCTGATTTGAGTAAAACAACTACAGCCATCGGTGGAGCTTTTATTACGACACTCCCGGCATCCTTCTTATATATCTGCAGCCAAGGCAAATCTGTGGCAATATGGTTTTTTATGTGAAATTGTTTAGGTACCCACAATAAATACGCCACACAAGAACGATTCGAATAGATAATATAAATTCAATTTTAAATTCCAGCTCCGTGACAACTGCAACCATAATCAAGCGTAAAATACAAGAGAGCAACTATTCAAGTAGGATTGTCCATGTAGCTACCCGCTTAAACTTGTCCACATTTATGGTTAGAAATATATTTAACAAGTCTGAAACAGCCGGAAATGTGTCAAAAATAGACTTTTCTTGGCACCACACAGGGAGGGGAAATGGTAAGAGAGGTACAAATGTAAAATTTCCTTAGAAGGGAACTGCAATAAACATACAATAAACAAGGAATTTACATCTTTGCCAGGGCTGTCAGTAACTACGGAGGGAACTGATTACCAATGAGATCAGAAGAAGAAATCCTTATTTTAACATAGTTTTTTTAGAAACCAAACAAAACAAGAAGAGATTAGTAGCAAAACACGTGAGAAAGTTAGTTCAACAACAGAAAAATGGAGTTCAATTTAAGGATGTCTTGCTGCTAGTAAAGAGTTTAGTTAGTGACTGTATCTCAGATTCTCTCATTTTAATGTTGAACGACTTGACAACTTAAGTGTCCATCATCCACTCCAAATAAAATGACAATTATTTATTTTACTTTGCGTCTTAAATATTCCTTTATCCAACTAAAATTAAAAGGTGATTTAAAAATGTGTGTGTTTAGGCCACAGCTGCCTGCATGCTGTGCCATTGCTATGTTCACAACCTCATGGAAGATTAATCACAGAAAGTAATCAATGTCCAGAACTGCCAGGCTGATCCCAAAGGTAGAACTGGGATGCAGGTGTGCTGGAGGGCTGTTAGTGTCGGGGTGAAAGTGGGCAGCTCGCTTGCCGGGAGCAAACCAGAAGGTGGAGGCGAGGGGGTCGTGGGGGGTTTTGAGGGGAGTGGAAATTGGTGGGAGTTAGTGGCGGGAGAGTTAGGGCTGCAGGCGGCTGCACAGCGAGCAGATGCTCTGATGGAGTGAGGAGAAGGCAGAGAGTCTTACCTCTGGGGGAGTAAGGGGAGGAGGAGGGGTATCAGTGAGGACTCTTGTAAGACTCTTGGGACACACAAGATAAGGCATTTCCAGCTGCACAGAGTTAGATAAAGACCAGATATAGAAAAGAGCCAAAAAAAAGAAGATTTGGAAGAACAAGAACATGCGAGGAGAGATTGGAAAGCAGTAATTACTGCTATTTTTCTAACCGCTGATACTTTAAACCATCACATTTCTACCTTGTGGGATTAGACAAGATCATCACTCACAGTAAAGCAAAAAAAAAAAAAAAACCCACACTGAAACTGTAACTGATTGAAGTACCAAGAGCTTACAGTGTTTCTAAAGGGGGGTGAAGAGGGAGAGAAATGAAAAATAAAAGTCATGGGCTGACTATCATTTAAGCACCCAAAACCAGTCAATGAGTCAGGTAGGTTAGACAGTTTTGCAAAAAAAGAAATAAAAAAAAGTCTGTTCCCACCATTCACAATGTCCATGTCAGGGTTGAGGAAAAACAAAAAAAAAAACAGAAACATGTCCTCATCATCTTTACATTAACAGCAAGAACAGGAAAAAACACATTTGGCTCCCTCTGCTCCTCCTGCCATTTTATCTGGGGAAAATGTAATCATTTCTTGGCAGCATATGTACTAGCGTTTGTTGTTAGGGTCTCGGCTGAGGAGTCTGACAATGGGCTACTTGGGAAATGTGCATCGGTAATGCGGCTTGTGTGTGGCGTCTTACTCATCTATGCTACCCAACGCGTGCCACATTTGGAGGCGGGGTTTGGGAATTGTCCTGGGGGTGAATGGGGAAAACTGTGCTGGACCCACTGAGTCATTCTTAGGGTTGTAAATCACCAGCTTTATCACATTACAATGTTATATGGATTTGTTTGGGTGACGATTCGATAACTGCCGATATCACAAAGTCAGTAATGATACGATTTCCATTAAATTCAACTCACAAGTCTGCAATAGATATGATGTGATATCATCTGCCCATCTAACTCTGTTATCTACATTATGAGATTTCTACAATATGATTTGACCATGTTACGTCTAAGCTCTTCATATATTTTAATCAAAAACAGCATTCCTGTATTTATAAAATAATAATATTAATATACCCCCTATTCACTAGTCTCATGTCGTGCGAATTTCAAAATAAAAGCATATCTTAATTATCGATATGGATCGATATTTTCATTTTCGTTCGATGTAAGCGGTTCATTTAATCGACATATCGATATATTGTTACACCCCTAGTCATTCTTTGCCTCAAGTGTGATGTTATACTGATGTTTTATAGGCTCGGCAGGTGATTTCTCTACATTAAAAGCAAACGTGCTATGATCCACTTTCCAGATTCGTCTTTAAAGCCAGCGAAGCTAAATAGATGTTCACTTCGTGAAACACAGCAGAGCAGACTTGGTTTGTCACTGCTTACCAACACAGAAAGCGCTATAACGTTCCTTGCAACACACGTGTGTCCAAAAAGTGGAGCATGTTTACCCGCAACGCGGGCATAAACGTCTGTTGTGATGAATTAAGCAGAATGCTGCACAATTGGTATGAGGACTATACCAGCGGGCCATTAATGATAAATATATGAAATGATGTGGTGGGCCAGATATAATTGCATCGCAGGCCGGATGTGGCCCATGGGCCTTGGGGTGGATGTGTTTGCGCTATAACGACGCAGCACAAACAGAGTAAGAGTTTGACTAATGTTATGGTGAGTCTTCCTCATTTCAAAGCACATGAATTAAAATTTCACCTGTACGTCTTGTAATGGCTGAGTATATTTACGAAGCTATATTGCAGTGAATGTATGTGATTACACAAGGAGACTTTCGTGCTTTATTCAGACATTTGAATATAATCAGAGCCATTTGAAACATAATTTTAATTACCAGAATTTGACTGTACAAGCTGGTTCTCTTTGGTTTAGCTGATTTGAGTGATTACCATGCGTGCTCTGCAGCAGGAGGATAATAATTCCCATTAACATTACTGCACCAGGCTTAACCATTAATAAAGGAAACGGTTAGTGATTAATAGTCAACCATTTATTTTGAGATTAATTTATAATTGCATGGGAGGGAAACGTATCTCAGCAAAACTAAACTGGCACATTTAATTTTCTTATCTTCGTTTTTTTTTTTTTTAAGTAATAGCCTTCTCTGACCATTTATCAAATAGAATTTCCTGGTAATGTTGCATAAAAAAGCCTTAAATCAATTGATTGTTGATTGCAGTAGCAAAATCGCCCACAGAAAATAATGGTAGGTCTTTAATAGTGAGCTTTGGAGATTTAATTTTTTTTCTTCACTGTATGTGGTGACAAGATAAACTTAAATCCTGGCCCAGAATTTTGTCACAATTCCAGTCGCTTTAAACTTTTTCATTGAAAGTTTAGACAAGTTGCATCTATAACTTGACTTATGAAGATTACATCACTTGTGATGTCCTTGGCTAAAGAAACGAGCCTCAGTGTGGCATCGTATTTTAAAACCAGGCAAAGCTGCAATTGTGGATTACTAATTGAACGTTCCGTACTCTGATCAACTTAAAAGTAAATATTAGGAAACGGTGACTTTGTAAAAAACAAAACAAAACAAAACCTATTATTTCCTAAAGTGCTGCTTTTTCATTGACTTGTGGATTTATGGATTCAATTTATTCCGGTTTATTTTGCTAAGCATTTTGGATTATTATATTTAAAGCTCAAAACTTGAACACTGAAATGAAAGGTTAGATACTTCTACATTTCCCTGAGTGAGAATATGCTACTGTAAATAAAGATTAATTTATTTTAGGGCTTCAGAGATATTTTTACCATGGTTGTTCTCAAACCGGCCACTCTATAAAAAGGGGCACAGGGTAAACTAGAGCGTGTTTACTCCAATTTAGTACTTGAATCTCGCAATAGGACTTTAAATCATATATCCAAGCAATGCTTTATTAGTATTTCGAGATCTTGGCAGGGTTTTTTGTTAATACATTAAGTAGAGAAATGGACTGCCATCACAAAAATGTAAATGTGTCTCGCTCAGAGTGGACCCGTACAACCCAACATCTGGTTATGTGTACTCTTACCAAACAAAGGAACCAAACTCTATTATCTAAACCAATTACTGGAGCTCTTCCTAGCACATTGTTACTTTTACGTCACGCTGTTAAATAAAAACACAAGGAGTCCTTTTGACGCTGATGTCAGCATATGTGTAGAAGAACCACATTAAAGTGGACTTTTGCGGAAAACGAGAGAACAGCAGGCCTAATGGGTGCGTGCAGTAAAATGTGCCATTTAAATTTTGTTTGTACCGTAACTATGCAGAAAAATATTCATCAGTTGAAAACAATTGGCCACTACGTTCAATCATAGCTGATAAATACATTATTTTAAGCAACAGTGGGCCGATTGCAGTGATCCTCTCTGTGTCTGTTGTGCAAGTCTAGGGAGAGAAGGAAAGCAATTTTAATCAGCATATTCCATTAGGATCCCTCTGATAGCTATATTAAGTCAGGAATTAGAAAGGAGCCAGAGGGGTAGCTCAGCAGGGATTCAGATGTCAGACGGACACAACGAAAAGTTGGACCCGAACAATAATGCCAAGGAGACGGAGCGTGATCCTTGTCCTCCTCCACTCTCCACTCGCCAGCCTCCTCCCCAGCTATTCTTCTCCCGGTCCTTCCTGGGCACTTGACTGCAAACATCTTTCTCTCCTCTGACTCACTCAGCAATTCGTCTGCCGCTAATCCACTGAGGCTGAGGCTAACACAGAAGCTAATGAGATTAGGACGCAGCAGCCGTCTCTGCTCCTCGCTCTGTCCTGTGCCGTTGCTCATTTATAACTGGCTCTTATCCACGTGTGTCTGTATGTAACGTTAAATCCAGTTTTAGACTATCAGTCAAGTGGCGTGGTAGGAAATTATCTGGGTGCAAAGGAGAAGGGGTGCCAAGAATGGAAAATAATGGACATGGCGGTCTCGCTGTCGATTTAGTGGGAGAATTAATTTGGGCGTTAATTATTCGACAGGTGATATCATCATTGTTTGCAGAAATATCAACATGCTTAAAATGTTGGGAAATTTTAGCAATAACAAGGTCACCGAATTGTGTTTTAAGTTTTCATGGAACACTTGTTCTTTGCTTTTTGCAATTTCTGTAAGCCTTAAAATTATAATTTCAACAAACCCTAACAACCAAGCCTTTTTGTGTGTCAAATGAAAGCAATTAAAACACATTTATCCTTTTTTTTAATTTTAAATTGCTCTTTTGATACTATAATACCGTAAAACCATATACATATATATTTTTACGAGATTGTAACGCCTTCGGAATCTCATACTGTCAGGTGCCTGATTAACAGAAAACAGGATTTCTATTTTTAAATTTGTGTTTTAAAAAAAATCAAAAAATCAAAAAATAGTAGCAGAGTAGGTCTCTTTTTATCCAGTTGTGATTACAATAGAACCCATTTTTGTCGTCTAGAACCCCATAACTCATAAATCTAAATCATGAGAAGAAGAATTGGTGAAACTAATGAAAATTATGGAAATAAATAGGACATTTATAGAGTGAAATAAGAGATAGAGAGCTGGAACATTGTTTGTCATTAAATGTGCTGGCAGCCAGTTCTGACTGACAGGTGTTGAGGCATGTCAAGTCCCTGACACTGCAGCTGCATCGTCATAGTCTATTAGATCTTTTTAGGCACTCATGAGTGCAGTCATGCCCATGTGTGCCTGCTTATGTGGGGTCTAAAGTAACAAGGGAAGTGAAGCTGCTGAAAAAAACTATTTAAAATCTCCTAAAATAATCAAATGGAGTACAAACCACACACACATGCACAAATAAGTCATTGCAATGGATGTGTGGCATGCCAACATGAAGGTGCGAAGTGTAAAGGTTAACAGCCTTAAATTCAAACTACTTGTACAATGCTGCATTTCTCCTCTCTCTGCCCTTCCCTGAGTGGTTCTGCATACTTTCCATGAAGCACTCATAACCTCTCTATTATGTTTTTGCACTGATCCTCACTCAGACCATTTATCCACCGTGTTGGCTACACAAACCAGCAGCTATGCGTGCGTGGTTCCCAATCAATCCGGTTTTGTCCCTGCGAATGTCTTCCAGGCCTTTCCATGGGGTCCGTCTGGCTCCCACTGTGGCGTGGAGGGGAAATGAACCAGGCTTTATAAGCTGAGCCCACCCGGGGCTTTAATTAGAATCAAATCAGCAAAACGAGCTTCGGCTACCAGCAGTGACATCAACCCAGCCCTCTGGAAAAATTAGGTTCACCTCCTGTTGGAAATCACCTCGTCTTTTCCTTTTTGTGGCACTGGGGGGGTGGACGAATGCAGCTCCACTAAAGACACAATAAACGGAACAACAGCAAACAATCGCTTCATTTACTCTCAGACCTGGTAAAACTCCGCTGTCCTTTCTGCGCATTTCCCACATTCATTACAAACCTCATAACCGGCCAATTGTTTCCTCTGCGCTCACATAAACCCTCGGTGGAAAAAAAAAAAAACATTTGCTTTGCTCCGCTCTGACCGTGACTTTAATAAGCTCTGATTGACTGCGAGGGGGCAAAATGGAAAGCCACTTCCCACGCAGGGAACTGCAAGCTGGTGTTGATTAGAGCTCCTGGTGCAGAGGGTGGGAAACCCCTCGTCTTTGAGCCCCTGCACCCAGGAAGAGACAGAGGCGCCTTTAAAGACTTTAAAAACCCTTAATTTAATCTGATTTTGTGGGGAGGAGAAGAAAAAAAAAAAGTCTATCATTTTGGAAAGCCTTCTTCTCATGCGCGTCTGCAGAAGGATGACGCGCGGTGCGGGGGCATGCAAGAAGCAGATGCTCCCATTAATTAGATCCAATGATCACACAAGTAATAACTAACGGGGCCGACGGAGGGAACCGTTGATTTATCTACGAGTGGTGACTAATTAATGGAAGAGGCGATGCGGTATGAAGCGGAGCTGCAAATCTATTAGTGAGTCACCCTGTCGGTAAATTCATGCAGGACTGGGGAAAACACGAGGCGCCTCTTCAGTCACTTGGAGTCATCGTGATTGGAAAACTTCACTACTCCACACAGACTCTAATCCACAGCGGCGATATATAAAAAAAGATCCAAGTCAGAACTTACCTTCTGCTTCCGCCTCTCCTTCCTCTTGTCCTCCGTGTCCTGCAGCATCTTTTCCCTCCACAGGTCAAAGAAGTATGATGGATCCGTGTAGAACTTCAGACCTTCCTTACCGTCATCCCTGCGGATGGACAAAAGCCACGTCTTTGTTATGACTTTTTTTCCCCACCCATAGCTGTGACTAGCCGTGGGCTCGTTGCCTGCATCGAGAAATACAAATGTTTTTAAAATTTTACTTTTTTTAAACTGCAAAACTCTTCCATCGAACCACACGGGCCAAAGTCCAGTTAATCAGGAAAAGTGTCAGAATTAGAGTTTTCTCTGGTTTTAAGGAGCAGAGAATAATGCAACAATTTCCCTCCGACACCTGTTGCTGCACATTGCTGGTCAGTGGGCTGAAGAAAGGCTCCAATGCTTTTCTCTTCTTTGCAAGGAGGACAAATTCAACTTTTGGGAAATATCTAAAAAAAAAAATGGTACTATCTATGTGAAAAGTAAAGGAGTACCAACCATCAGTCTCAATATTTGTTTAAATCATCCATTTAGCAAGCTGAAAACAACATGTGTTGGCGAGCCAACTGTACGCTGGCTCTCAAGCTGATAACCCGACCAATCAATCCACTATTCCCTGGCCAGTTGATTATTATACAACCTGCTAGAACCAGGTTTCGCCTTCAGAGGAAACTTAAACATGGTCAGCAGTAACACGTAGGAAGGCTGTGGCATTTAAATGTTTAAGACTGGCACCCAATGTGATATCTGCTGCTGTACGATCACTGGCTTATGGATGGACAATCATGTTCAGAGATGGTATCTCCTTCACCATAGATGTGGTTATTTTAACTTTTGCCTTTCAGTCGTTTGAAACCAGTTTGCCCGGTCTCCACTGACATCAGCAAGGCATTTGTCATCCACACTGCCGATGCTCACAGAATTTTTTTTTCTCATTTCTGGGGCCCATTCTCTGTAAACCTGAGAATGGTCTGCTCAGAATGAAAATCTGAGCAGACCAGCTGTTTCTTAAATGCTCAGACCAGCTCGTCTTACATTAGTTACCATGTCATATTAAAAGTGGCATGGTGCTCTGATTGGCCTTTAGCAAATCATCATCGTGTTTAGATGCCTCAACGTGGTGAGTTGCTGCCATGTCATTGGCCGATTGTGCATTTCAATCATCAATTGAACTTACCTAATGAAGTGACTCCCCAAAGACAAGAAAAACTGAGACCGACGCAGACTTATCATATGTCCAGATCGTCATCTGAGACTCCTCTACAAAAGTATCTACCAAATATATATTAGTATCCCACATTTTCAATTTCAAGAATACATTTTAAATTTTAAAAACTGTGTGAAAATGGCCCAAAAACAGTAGGGGTCCGCCTGGATTTTTCTGACTCTAAATATGTATAAAACTTCTCAACTGCTAGTGGTGTGGACACCAAACTTGCTGCAGATGTAACCAAGATGATTTAGTTACAATTCATTGTGTTTATTTCCTTCTCTACAGCAAAAGTAAGACGTTTTGTATGTAAACATCTGGGGGGGGGGGGGGTTTGTAGGCAAAATTATTTTTTTTAGGTGTTTAAATCTCATTTACTCAGACCCAGAATAATATACTCTCAATTTTGCACATCCACATCATCCTCTCGAACCTCTATGTTAGTTGATAACAAGATTAGCAGTTTAGGCATTGTGTAAGTTGAGAAATGCCTTATAAAGTACAAGTATGCATTTTTTTTTTTTTTTAAATAGACCCTCGGGCTTAAGAGGATAAAAAACAAAGCTACAAAATGGCATTTTCACATTTGTTTTCTACTCTTAACTACAGAATCCCTGCATTTAAAAGGGTTGAGAAATAATAAATAAAGCCTGACTGGTGAATGCATATTTATTACTCTGGGACTTTAAGGTCTTCATCTCCCTTTCCACAACAGATTGTTCCCGTTTACCATTTTTATTCAGGACTATATGATTTGCTATAACTCTCCTTCTCTTCCCTGTTTTCCTCTCAGATATTACCCAAGTCTCTCTATAGCCAGCAGACTGCTGTGATGACTGGGTTTGGACACAAAACAGAAGTCGGAGGCAGGTTGCTATTAAATTCAGGAGGTCCCTCTTGACAAGAAAATTATCAAAAACAAGTGCCTAAATAAACTCTTTGGTCCTTTTACGTGATTCTGGCATATGCAATATTTAGAATTCAGCTTTCTTCATCTTCCTTCTTAAAAATATATTTGAACAATTCATATAGTAACTATAGCTTTAATATAGAGTACAGTTTTTCCCCAGTTAAACGTACAAAACTGAACTTTGCCATTTATACCTCTTTATACAAGAATCATTAAAATTCATAAACACGGACATATCTTTTAAATGTCTTTTAAAACAGCAGAAAAAAGCTAAGGATTTAAACTACAAAAGGGAAATAGAAACTTCTAATTGATTTACAGATTTTTTTTTCCACAATGTTAAACGGTGGTAGCGCACCAAAAGTTTCGAGACTGACAGAAGTCTTATCCCAAACGCTACTGTTTTACTTTTTATGGCAGGAACTTGCTTTAATTCAGTGTTGCTGTGAATAATGATTAGATGAAATGTACTTATCTGCAAAGTTAATGAGAGTTCATGAAAATCGACTCCATCAGAAAACTAATTTGCACTTTGTTTTAGCCCTGCCATAAAAAGACCTGACGGTATCACTTCAATGATCTTCTCGTTAGCTCAGGGGAAAGTGTTAACGAGGACAAGAAAGCTGATATCCACTCCGTCATTCTAATTGAATTAGAAGAGCAGAATGGCTGTTTTAAATGGGAGTGGTTCTTGGGGATTATCCCTTTTGTCGACCATAGATACCTTCAAGGGAGTGCATGCCGTCATAGCTCCCTTGCATCAGGCAAGGGTGTTTCTACTAGTAAAATTGCACCCAAATTATCCATTTATCAAAACATCAAGAATCTGAAAGAGAAAGGTTGAGTTGCTGTATAGACAGCTTCAGGCATTCAAGGAAGTCCACTAGGTGTCAGGACTGTCTCCTAAAGATGACTAAATAAAAGGCATTGGCAACAGTGCAGAGCTTGCTCAGGAATGGCAGCAGGCAGGTTTGGACGTTTCTGCATCCACAGTGAGGCAGACGTTTGGACGCCGGCCTGGGCGTCAAGAAGGGCAGCAAATAACTCTCTATGTCTAAGAAAAACATCAAGAACAGGCTGATATTCTGCAGGATGTACCAGGATTGGACTGCAGGAGGTTTGGGGTAAAGTTATTTGCTTCTTCAGATCAGATCAGGTCAGAGACCTTTGTGTGTGTACACGTGATAAAGCTTGTTCCAGTGAAACTAAAGAAGTCTAGTCAAGGATTCACTTAGATTATTCCTATTACAATGAAACAAAATAAGTCATTCTAGTTGTAGCTCTTATAAAAGTTGGACACAACTACTTTAGATCAGAAGCCCCCGAGGATTTACTTTGTTTATTGCCTTTTCATTATTATTTTCTTTACTTTCCTGTGTGTAGTTCTTGTTTCTTTTAATTATGCCGATGTTGCTTTTACCACTGTACAGTGCCCTTGACTGTTTTTAAAAGGTGCTTGAAATAAAATGTAATATTATTATTTCTTATTATGAACAGAAACAATTAAGTACCGTGATGCTTATGCTTTCTGTATGTTTGTTAAAGTGTGAATGGAAACAATGAAGCTTTGAATGTTACGGACGAAGCTTGTTACAGTGAAACTAAAGAAGCCTAGTCAAGGATTTACTTAGCTTATTCTTTTGTTAATGTTTGGTAATGTACAGCACTTTGAAGAGTCTTGTTACTGAAAAGTGTTATATACGTAAATAAACTTTGATCAAACTTTAGATTGTTCAGGACAGCTGGAAAAACGGCTGTCCTTGAGAAAAGAAATGTTGAAAACCTGCCTCTTGTCCAAAGGAATGTCCTCACTCACCACTTTACCTAAATGGTGTTGGAGTAAAGGATGGTACTAAATAATTTTTAAAAAGCTTCTTTGCCTAACAGTCCAGAAAAGAATTAGTGGTGAGCAATGGTTTAAACAGGATGATGGAGCATCCTGTTACAACACATCAAAATTTTGTTACAACTTCCAAGTTGTCACGAAAGGATTCGTTCACCATCAGTCAGGATTTGGCCAAGAAGCTAATATCAAGTAATCCTGAGCAAATTGGTGAAATTTATGGTGTAAAGAGAACAATCTGAGGCCAGATTGTTCTCTTTTTTTAACAGGGAAAAGGTGGACTTCTCTTGCCAGATCAGGGCTCAGATGTTGCGACAAAACAGGGAGAGTTTAGGTATCATCGTGTATCGTTCACGGTCTCATCAGCAGCTAAACAAGTGCTGCTCAGGTTTGTTTGGTGAAAAAACAAAAAGGCCAATCTCTCAGTTTATAAGTCAGTCTTTCTTAAGACACCAATGTCAAGGGATATGGATTATGACTGAAAGAACAAGATCCGGATACAAGAGGCTGAAATGATCTTCCTCTGTAGGGCTGACTGGCTAAGACCTCAGTCATTCCGGGCGAGGCTTAAAGCAGAGCTGCTGTTCCTTTGCATCAAACGATGTAACTGTGGAGGTATGGTATTGTGTGAGGATGCCTCATGGGTGCCTTTGCAGGTTTTCCAGCCACCTCCCACTGGGAGAAGATCTGATGGTGTAAACCCAGAATTCATTGGCAGGAACGTTTTGCATCCAGCCTGGAAACGCCTCAAGATTCTCCAGAATGAGCAGGAGAGAGTCGCTGAGTGAGAGGATTATTTGCGTAAACCTCTTGAAACCTGTTACTTTTGAAATCCTGATCTTGGATCGATGGAAGTCGGTGCATGGGCGGATAGAAAAAGAACAATGACAACGCTTTGCACAAACTTCATGAATTTATCGATAGAAATCTTCATGAAAAACAACATGTCTGTTAGTCACAAATCATAACAATTTAACTCAAAAGCCAGAAGAGCAGAAAAAAGAAGTCATGGTTTGATGATCTAATCAATCCCTCTTTTTAGTGTTATTTTTAACAGAACACAAGGTGCAGATTTGTTTTTTTTTCCATCTTTAACTGTCATTATTGTATTTTTTCCCTGGACAGGCCTGGAGAGCCCACTCCTCCCTGCTGCTGGGGTGCAAAAGCGAAACGTCTGATGCGTGCTGGTCGTTGAAACTTTAATCTGAGAGTAGTTTCCTTCATCCAGACTCGGCCACGTCTTGGGAGGCAATTATTTGGCAATGACACCAATAAGAGCGAGCACGTAGAAGATGAAAAGACTCAGCTTCAAAGGCAGGAGTGGAAAGTTTAATGATATGCAACACAACAAAGGGAACAAAATGGAATTTAACAATGCGATGATAAGGCGGGAGAAGAGAGGGAAAGCTACTTAAGCGTGGGTTTGTGTTGAAGCAGGTAAAATTTGACATTGTAAATAATTATGCTTTGGAATTCTTATTCAGTTTGGAGTGCTGGTTTGTGTGCTTGTGTATAGGAAGGAGAAATAAAAAAAAGAGAGGATAGAAACTGTGTTCTGGATGTATCTGGAGAATAAGAGCCTGGGGAGGCTTCCAAGGGAGTGTTGTGTGAGGAGAGTAGAAAAAAAGAGTAGAAAATATGAAGAAAGGAGGACAGTAGGTGAAAAGGACGAGTGATGATGAAAAATGAACAGCAATGGATTTAAGATAAAAAAAAAAGATCTAGTTGGGATTTTGAATTATTAATCAAAAGAATGAAATCATCGCCCCTGATAAGCCTAATCATCTGTGTTCAGCAGTGATGAGAAAATCAGCTCTAGAGGAGGCGGTGGGAACTAAACCGCGGTTGGATTCGGAGGAAAAAAAAGATGTTGAAGACCAAAGAAACAGCATCGACCAAATAACCTTGATGATCTTTATAAACAATTAGAGTGAGGCTGTCCTTGAATGGGTTTTCTTTCTAATTCAAAGTGGATGTGAGGAAATGAATCCCACTGACGATCGACCATAAATATCACCGCTGAAAACTAGGGCACATACTGTACTGTGCAAAAATCTTGAATCATCCCTTATTCTTCACACTTTGTTTAAAAAAAAGCCTGATTTTCCTGTAAATGTTTTAAATGTTGATCAATAGTTGTTTAGCGTTTTCCCGCCTGGATTTATTTATTTCTTTTTTTTTGTTTGTTTATTAAGACGCTAACCCCTTAGCATAAAAAGACTCCTAAACCCAAGAGATTACCAAGTGTCATCTAAACGGTAGCACCAACATTAATTTGGATGTTTGTACACTGAGACCTCACATACATATGCATAAGATCAGACATAGACGAATATCTTAAAAGGATCTTTTACAGCCCTACCACAAAGTGAGACTAAACTCCACTGCAGCTTAAAAGTTTTACATGTAGACGCTTAGTTTATGAGTAAAATAAGAAAACATTGTGTTGTGTTGGTATAGAGGTATAATTTGTTTAGGTTTCTTAAATTAAATTTATGAAAAACAGCCAAGTTAACAAAGTCTTATAAAAAATTATATTAGCAACATAAAGGAGCAAACCCAAGAAGATGGTTTAAAATGGTTTAAACACGGGACCGACTATCACATAAAAAGGGGGAAAAAAGTTTTTACAGAACTACTAACAGCCTCTGGTTCATTATTTTGTGAATGCCAGTGCACGGACACAGTTTAATCAGACAATCAAAGCCATTTATATCAGTATCCCTGTAAATAGAAGCCCAGATACACCATCTTAATTTATCAAATATTACTTAAAGAAGTAGTGTTTGTGAATGAGTCACAATTTCAATCAGCTGAAGCCTCGTCGGTGCCAGCAGCACTTCAAAACAAGAGTTAACGCAACTTTTGGAGCAAGATTTCTTAGCACCACCAAGCTGGTGTTTAACTACTGAAACAGAAATGGCGTTTATGGATCATCTGTAAGCACAACTCTATGCGACACACTGACCTATTTAAAACTGCATGACAAATGATCTCAGAATTGACTGTACTCAGACAGAGGGACAGAGGAAAAATAGTTTGGAAAGTCAAACATCTTTCCACAATTGTGCATTAAGAAATGCAAAAGTGTTTTTCTTCTGTATCTGGCAAAGACATCATTTTTCTTTTTTTCCCCCCCTCCATACTTAGTCACATCTGGAACTTCATAAAAGCAATTCCATACTCCAAGAGACTGTCTAAGAGCCCCAGATCTATATTTTGTTTTATCCCTTACATTTAAACCTATAAAGAAATGCCAAGGTCCCAGTAGACAGGATGTGCACTAGTTATTGCATTACATACAGCAAGTGCTATAATTTGACACATTCTTCCCATATGTATTAGGGAAAGATCACCAGATTGAAAGACAAAGGCATTCAAATGTAATAGACGCAATAGGTAATCTAAATATGGTCAGATTTTGAAATTATTTAACAGTACATTTATGGTACAAAGGCCTTGTGATGGGTAGTGTTTTTAAAAACGCAATCTGAGCAACTGTACTAACCTCCTATCCATTCAAGGTTGCAGCTATCTGTGGTCAAAAAGCCCTCTCTGTGTGTAATAAATGATTGTTTTGAACAGTGGAGGAATTTAAAATAAGCAATCCAAAAACAAAATGAGCTGAGATTATTATTCAAGGCCATTCCAGTTCTCTGTGTTAATGTTTTTTAACATTTATTAATCTTTTTTACTATTTGCAAGGTGTGCATTGAGAAAAATAAAGTCAATTTCATTAGCTTCATGCTGGCTACACTGATGAGGTGAAGCGTGTTTTTGTGCGTAACAGCAGCGTTCTGACCTGTAGGGCGTGAGGATGTTGAGAGGCGGCGGCTCCTCGCAGGTCTGGAGGCTCTCCTGCAGAGGGACGGGCAGAGAGGCGCGGTCAAACAGCTGCTGGTCCTGAACGGTAGAGCTCCTGAAGGCTTTCCTCATGGTGATGTCCTGAAGAGACACTGCGGAGACATGGGACAAATGGAGGACACTTGTTAATTGGGAAATTTGGGGGCTTTTACTTATCGAATCAGGCTCGTTCTTAAGCCTTTGGAACGTGTAGGTTTGTTAGCTTTGTGACATCGCTGATGAGCTTGTGACGATCAATTGGTTCTGTCCCATCAACATCACCATCAGCCGAACGGATAAGAGCACAAACGACCGTCATAAACGACTCATCCTCCTTCCTCCCTTGGGTTAACGGCACATTTTCGAGGTTCATTTCAATTCCCCTTAAGGAAACCATATGTGATGACTAAGATAAGATAATGATTGTCCCTTTCCCCTTATGACAGAAAAAAAAAGACGTGAAGAAAGAAAGAAAAAGAAAAAAGAATCAACGACGCACAGTTAAACCTCTTGAAAAAAAAAAACAAGCAGGAAAACTGCTCAGCAGAGGAAAAAAAAAAAAAGAAAAAAAAAAACTTTACCAATGCCAACTCTAGATGGGGGAAGCAAAAAGTCTTGGGAGAAAAGCCAGAATGTTGTGACCAGATGTGAATTATACATGAGGGAGAGACAAATAGAAACAGCGGCCCGGGGGAGGACACAACAAGCACAGCAGCCCTGGAATCATTCTGTTAGTCCCCTGTTATTAGCAGGCTAGAACTGAGCAGCGATGACGTTCATTTACAGACTAAAATAAACATGCTTTCACCGTACAGGAATGAACAATTTAACCCCTAGAAACTTTTCATTGTGTTTTTTCGCTATGCAGATCAAACTTATACAAAGCGGTGGATATTTGTAGTGTTTGTAATGTGTGTGTGTGTGTGTGTGTGTGTGTGTGTGTGTGTGTGTGTGGATGCATGTTTAGCCTTCTTTACTCTGACACTCCTAAATAAAATCCAGTGAATCCGGTGGACTTCAGAAACCACCCACGGTAATGAGCAACATTCCTCCTCTCAGATGTTCTGCGAAGGCCTCAGAGGTTTGTTAGAGAACATCAAAGAACAAACAGAATCACAAATGCAGAGGAACACTACAGAAAGGTCAAGGATACAAATTTTGGAGAAGTGTAAAGCAAGATTAGGCTATAAAACAGTATCTCAAGCTTTGAACATCCTATGAAGTGCTGTTCAATCCACCATCTGAAAATCCAGAGTATGAGACGACTGTAAGCCTACAGTTGACTTGACAATCACTAGTCACGCATTTCACAAATCGGGCTTTTCTGAAAGAGTGATAAGAAGGCCATTGACCGAAAGCAACAAAAAGTCCCTTTTAAAGGCTTGCCACAAGCTACATAAGGCACACAACGTGTGGAAGATGGTGTCCAAGTCAGACGAGGCCAAAAACCATGAAAATCCATCTGAAAATCTGTGAACTTGGAAACTGATCCTCCCAGATGCACCTCATTTAATCTTACTTTAGCTTAAGGTATTTTGCAAAGACGAACAGTTTAACGTTTCCGTCCTGATGTGCAAACAAGAGACATACTCTAAAAGAGCTGTAACTGCAAATAACGGGAGGGGGGCTGAATATAAATGCATGCCACAACTTTCAAGTTTTATTTTTTTTGTTTGTTTGTAAAACCTTAGATAACAGTTATGTATAAAATCTCTCATCAAAACATGTCGACATTTGTTATGTGAAATAAAAAAAAAGGAAAAAGTTTGTTTTCAAGACACTGCACGAGCCAGCCCAAGTTTCTCATCTAGAATCTCGATAACAGCTGGATAATCACTTCTACAGACTCGGGACAGTAAATGATCAGCCACCCGAAGCACTGAGATGAACAGTCTCACAGAACCAGGTCTGACAAGCAGCATAAGGAAAGTTTCAAAAGAAAGGGAGACAGGATCATGGAAACAGGGCACAGACAGAAACCAAGAATGTGTCATTAGGACAGAGATAAAAAAAAAAAAAACATGTGGAAACTAATATGCAAACAAACACCAGCGCAACACAACTATATCATTTCAATGACAAAAACAGTAAGACAGGAGCTTCCCTTGAGATGACTCTTGCAACCTGAACAGAAAAAAGACAGACAAAAAAAAAACACATCCAGAAGAAAATGTTATGCTTGTAAGACTTTGAAGAGGCATTGGGTGACAGAGGCTGAAATAGATTTTTCTTTATAAAAAGGTGAGAAAACTAAAGAGAAGGTGAGTTAAGAAGTGAGCGTGCACATTAAAAGGTCCTGAGAGCTCCCCACTCTCTGCCCACAACGGTCCAAAATACATCCTCAGGGAGGAAGAGGCACATTTAAAGGCATGATTCGCTCTTATATGTTAACCCACAGTTGGAAATAATGTACAGGAAGTTCTGCTGTTGCCCATATTCAACTAAAGACCAAAAAAATACACAGGTTTGAATACACTTGAGCTGCTTCTCCTCCTTCAGGTGAAACTCTTTTTCCATATACCTGGTCTACATTGTAGATACAGAAGCTTCTGGCACGGTAAGGAGCAGTTAGTTTCCAAAAGGAGACCGTCGAGAGAAGCAAGCACTGTACATACTGCTCAGATGGATTTAGACATTTCATGGGGCTGTCAGATGGTGCAACAAGTAGGCCAAACAAAAAAAAAAAAAAAGAGAGAGAGAGAAACAGCCAGCCGCAGATCTGTGGAGGATGAGTTTGATGCACAGTGAGGCGGCTATAAATATTTACTAACTTACACTGAGCCCTTGGATTTATACATAAGATTAGACACAGGCTGTATAAGATCTTTTCAAGTCATTCGTCTAACTACAAAACAGGATGTCACTCAACGACAACTCAAATGTTTTACATGGAGAAGCTTAGTTTCTGAGGGAAAAAAAAGGCAAAAGCATGTTAAGGGAGCTTAGGACATAAATGCCTTAAAGTAAAGGGGTTTAGGTATATTAAGTTGAATAAATTAGCTTAAGCAGCTAATGAAGACAAAGGTCTTTATAAATCCAGGGGTAAAACCTGCGAGAATCGACGCCAGGTGTTCCAGCTGTCTCTGATCTCAGGATGCATCTTATCAGCGAGCCGTCCTGAACAGTTTATTTCTAGCGTTCGAATCTTTCACTTTTTAGACAGATACCATCTGGCTGAGAGACTTCAGCTGCAGTGAGGTGAGGAAGTTTCTGTCACCTACAAACACCCCCGGCTTCAATAAAAACTTTACAGATTTTTTTTCCCCCCTCTCCGCTGTCCTCTTTCTTTGTACTTCCTTCCATCTCAGAGTATCTGTTCTGGCACACAAACAGCCGGAACGGATAAGAAAAGTTGAAGGCCAAGTTTTAGCATGTACACACGGCTCTCTTCCCTGTTTTACTCTGATGCAAATGCTGACCTATATATTTTTTTTACCTGCTGCACACTTCCTCCTGCATCCCTTGTCTTCAATTCAGCTTTTGCTCCCTCTCTTCGGATCGGTTTTTTGCATGTGTTTTAGAAGTTGTTTTGTACTAGACACATTAGATATCATGTATAGAATCTCACATTTGCATCAATAACTCTTAAAAGAGGCTGTGTACAGCATTAACTATGGACGTGTGCACACTGCTGCATAAGTAAGAAAATGCAGCAGAGGATTCCTGAGCCTCTAAATGGTCTCTCAGTCTGGGTCAGTAGGTTGCACAATTACGCTGAAGACTGCTGACCAGACAGACGTCCAGAAGACAATCACTGATGCTCTCAACAAGGAAGGGAAGCCACCACAAGTCATTGCAAATGGAGCTGGTGGTTTACAGAGTGTTGTATCCAAGTGTACTGTAGTGACTGAAAGTTGAGTGGAAGGAAAACATTTGGAAGTAAAACTTGCACCTGCAACAGCCTTGAGAGGAATGTCAAGCAGGAATTTGGAAAAGCTTCACAAGGAGTGAACGGAGGGTGGAGTCAGCGGAACAAGAGCCACTTTGCACAGACGAATCCCACACAGGAACAACACACGTCTTACTGGGCTAAGGAGAACGGTGGGCAGTGGTCCGAGGTCCAGTTTTTGGATGAAAGAGTTTACGTTTTAAAATCAATGTCCCAGAGTCTGGAGGAAGAGCTAAGGGGCAATAGAAAAAAAATGTCATGTTGCTAATCCAGTGTGACATTTTCACAGTCAGTATCATGTCATGTGCTTGTGTTGGTTTACTGTGTTTTGTAAAGTTAATAGTCATTACAGCCATCAACCAGGAAATTTCAGAGCACTTCATACTTCTTTTTGATGACTTGCTGCATGGAGATGATGATTAAATTTTCCAGCAGGACTTGGCATCCGTCCACACTGCCAAAGGTACCAAAAGCTGACTCGCTGGCCATGGTGTGGCTCTGCTTGATTGGCCAGAAAACCGGCCTGTCCTGAACCCCACAGAGACTGTGGAGTTTTGTCAAGAGAAGGAAAAAAAAAACAAACAAAAAAACACCAGACCCAACAATGCAGATGACCTGAAGGCAGCCATCAAAGCAACCTGGGCTTCCATTATAGCTCAGCAGAACCACAGGCCGATCGCCTCCATGCCACGTGACAGTGATGCAGTAAATTATGCAAAAGGAGGCCCAATTAAGCAACGAGAGCATAGAAACAAACATACCCTTCAGAAGGCGGACATTTCTATCTTTTATTTTTATTTCTTTTATTGATCTTACATAATATTCCAATTTTCTGAGACACAGAGTTTTCCGTGTTTATCTCCAAGCCATAATCATCAATTTTAAAAGAAATGTTTTAAAATATTTCACTCTTTTTGTAATGAATCTATATAATATTTGGAGTTTTACGTTCTGAAATGAAGGAAAGAAAATGTCACACACCGGGTTATTTCTCTTTCCCACCATTCAAAATGGGAAAAACAAGAGAACATGTACATGTACGGACAGCCCCAAGTGGGCGATGGTGCACCGCCCTCCCTAAGCTACATACAAAAAGAGAGAAAGACTTTATTCTGTCAGCCTCATTCTTCATAATATCGTCCAACCAGCAGTAATTCAGCAGTCTCACAGCCACTTCCGACCAGAAGCCAACCTAATTGAGACGATTTCAGTCCAATTAAAAATCATCCCGGGCGCTGCCATACACTAAGAGTCTTTCTTTCAAATTTTGGTCACAGGTATTAATTTCTGTGTGCTCTGGGAGTGCTTGCCCTAATGTGGTTTCATCACACGCATGATGGCTATATATTGCAGGCCAAAATAGCTGATAGCAAATTAACTACTCTATTGTGGAAACAAATTCATTGTATTTAAGAATTTAACTTGTTAGCTATACAGAAGAATTACTGTATAGTATGTACAATTAATCTGTGCTGCCATCTACTAATTGAACAAACAACAAATTAAACATTGAAACGTAACACTGTAAAGTTGGTGACTTTCTTTAATCAAAATTTTACCCAATGACTGGGTCATCTTAGCCATCATCATAACATTTGACCCCACTGCCGAGTAATTTGTCAGGAGCCGCCACTGTCCAGGTGACTAATCACCAGCTACAGGGTCATATTTGTTTCTTTCTTATGTTATGGGATTTTAATTTGCAGGAATGCATGTTTCCAACCATATATCCCAGTTGTAAAATATATAATTAAACACCTACAGTATGAGTGAAGCAGATTTGTGTAAATCTTTATAAGTCAGGACAGCTCCTCTCCTAAACCTGCCCCTATTAGAAGTTATGAGCATGGATTAAAAACTTTAAAACAAAGGAAACTCCTCCTATGATATGGGTAAGCCGAGACCCTCTCAGAGGCTTTTACTGTTGAATTATAACTTATCTGAAATTGTAATTGCCTTATAGCAACAAACTGTTTTTTTTCTGTCTCCTATCTTTTCAGTCAAAGGGCAAACTAAGATATCACCAAAGAGGATTTTCTGGGATGAGACTTCTGCCCGTTTTGAAAAGTATATATTAGTGAGAAGAAATGACTGAATGCAGAATTAGATTAGAAGAACAGAGCTGTGGTTCCAGAAGAACATAAAAAAAAGATTAAGATGTCATAAAAAGCACCATTACCAACATAAAAGAAGTGGAAACCATTTAACAGATAAGTACAGTGATGAACATATCCAGAAGGACCGAAAGAAAAGAATAAGACAGTAGATAAGGAAACAGTTGGAGCCCCGAGGGATTCGGTGTGGCTTCGTGGCCTTCCATAATGGCCTGCAGCCAGTCCAGTGATGTAACAGTGCCATTAAGCAGTGGATGCAGGCCATTAGCCTGGCTGGCTGAAGTGAAGGGGGATGAGGGCCTGACAGAACACAAATGGCATCCATGCAGGATGAAGGGCAAGCAGCGATCAATCAAAGACATGAGAGCAGCCTGGAGAGGACAATAAAGACCAGATATAGGTGTGGTGAGGCAGATTGTGGTTTGAAGAAGAAGGAGGGGGTGCAATCCTAAAGGGCAAAGCAAAGGGTGATACCCTTTGAAGGGTCAGCAGGGTACAGACAAAGTGTGTGACTGTTCTTCACATGTCACACTGAGCAGTTATAAATTATGGGGACAGAGGAAGGCCCTTTGGCTTTAATGACTGCATAAATCCCATTGTGGACCATACTACGACCTTCAATCAGGCATCTTTAATGTTTAGAAGTAGCATGTCCATCAGCAGATTAAACCCATTACAGCTAGGTGTGAACTATCAGATCTTGCCGTCTCTTAGCGTTTGTGTTAGATGCACTCACATTTAGTTATACGTAGAGCTGCCTACCTTTGAGCTGCATAGTCACAAGACAAATGTTAATGCCAGATGTTAACACGCCCGAAAGGGTCTTAAAATATTGTTTTATCCTGAAAAGGCTATTACAGTCAACTTACAAACAGTACTTACAGGTAAACCTCACCAAGATCGATGTTTAAGCCCCTGTAAAAGCTGACAGTTTCATCAGTGTTGTTTATACTGCAGGGCATCTCTTTGTTCAGATTGTATTTTTTTCCTGTCACAGCACCTTATTGTTACGCTGTCATCCTTATAGCTGTCTAAATCAAATCACCTCGATATAGCACAGGATATTCAATCATACTTGCTTCCACTTATGCTTATTTTCCTCTTTGTTCCCTCCTTGCTTTGTAATTTTAGTTTGCTTCACCAGAAAAGGAAAATCCTGAGCCAAATCAAGTTATATCTGGTCATTTCATGGTAAAATCCTTTTTTTGCCTCCAATGCTTAATCTTTTTAACAAAATATAATGTATCAAGGATAATTCATTGTCTTTTACATTGCATTTATTATGCAGGGCAGTACAACATCTTAACAATCAGGCGTCCTCCCACAGGTAATAGGCGAAGTCCACTTTGGTCTCCAAACAACCAGCAAAGCAATGCTATTTTGAGGTGTGTGCCTCTCTCTGCAACTCAATCTGCAACAGCAGTTCATGCTACTACCTATGTGGAGGTCACCCATTCGGTCATGCTGTACGCTGTACAATGTGTACAATACAATTCTTTTGTGATGCAGTATAAGGATTTTACAATAATAATAGACTGTAATGCACTGCAAACTAAGCTGATTGAGAATACCAATGCCACCAGAGCTAATATCATCACCTGATAAGTGATTCTTAGCCCAAATGCACAGTGGTGCAGCAAGAATGTCTTTGGTTCGAAACCCCAGCCTGGGGTCTTTCTGCGTGGAGTTTGCATGTTCTCCCAGTACAAGCATGGGTTCTCTTCAGGTCCTCTGGATTTCTCCCTCAGTCCAAAAATATGACAGTTAGGTTAATTGGTCTCTCTAATTTGCATGTGTGTGCATGGTTGTTTGTGATGTGTGTCTCTTTGTTGCCCTATGATGGACTGGCAACATGTCCTGGGTGGACCCTGCCACTGACCGTTGGAGGAACCAGACCCCCCGTCCCCCTTCCTGGATGTCAGTAACTCTGCCAAAGTTTCAAGATTCAAGAGACTCTACCTTTTGTTAGCCTGAGCTACAATGTACTGGTGATAATATGAAAATAAAATAAGGGGTACTGAAATATATCTAAAACCAATGTCTGTCCATCCACCCCTACTATTTTTTTGTTTTTGCTTACCTGGGATTGGGTCCCAGAAAGTAAACTCATACTTTAATCTCTATGCTCATAATTCGTTGACTGTTCTGAGGGTGTTTTCAGGTCAGAAGGGACATGAATTGGTAAACAGAGAAGGTTTCTACTCAGCTCTTTCTTCACCATGACGGACTGGAGCAGCTGACACATTACTGCAAATGATGTCTAATTATTCTATTATTCATCTCACTTTCTTTCTTTTCTCATACTCGTTATCATGCTTGAACGAGACACCAAAATGCCACAAACTATGAGGAGGGGTGCCTAAATTGGTAGCCATTTGAGCTGTGTAGCAGGGTTGGGATCTGGGGAAGTCAAGTCTGGGCCCTATGATCTTGCTCTAAACTGTTATGAACTATTTACAATCAATATTTTAAAGGTAAATTGTAAAAAAACAGACACCAAAGAAAGCGTTCACTTTCACCAAATTGCTGGATATGTCAAACAGATTGGTGGGATGGACGTCACTCTCAGATCCAGATACACAGGAAATACGAGCCACTGCTATGTAAATTATGTAAATGCTACTCATATGTCGCAAAAATAACCCATTGATAACACAACATAACCCCAAGTTATGCTACTGTATGCAGACAGTCTGCGCCGATAATTCCCTCATCTCAGCATGCCAAATGCTTAGAGCGGCTTCCGTTGATGGTAGTCTAATTTAACAAAAATATATTTGACAACGTGAGGATGCTCATTGGCTGTGTACGCACCACTGACATTTTAGCCCAAGGTGTTCAAGCAATAAATCATGAAAAAAATAAAATAAACTGAATGCCAATACACAAGCCATATATAAAATAGGGGGCATGAAAAGTAAGAAAAGCAATAATTAGTTAACAGAGAAAGATGGTTAATTACTGTTGTTTCTGTTGGTGGACATTTAGCACCATCAACGGCTACAACAATATGATGGATAATATCTTTTAAACTATGTGTTTGATGTGTGTTTTTGGGTAAGTTTTCAAAGCAGAGTTGTATAAGATAAGATTGTATAAGATTATGAAAAGTCAGTCGTAGATTGTGTCACACATTGTCAAAGGATGGCATGTTACAAGAGGAAAAAAACAGATGAATTGCTTCTATTATTCAGATGTAGCATTTTTTCACTCAAATACAAAGATAAATTTCACCCTCCATGCACCACATAAATGTGTTAAACTGTGCGACGCTACTATGTGAAAATTAAATGGAAACTTATTTTTTCAGGCCTTGCTGTTCCTACGTTATGTGTTAGTACCTATTAAGCTGAACAGCACCTAATATAAAGCAGAAGCTATAAAAAAAAACCTGTAAACTTAGTTATACAAGGACTACAAATAGCCACAATACTGCCGGCAGATGCAAAATCTAGTTCATTATCCTAATAATGATCTAATCCCTGCGTTCTGAAAACGCCTGATGGAGGAACTTCGGTGTTTGCAACTACCAACTGCTGCTATTCCACATAACATACCTTTAAGTAAAAGTGAACGCATGTCACACGAGGGAATATCTGTTGTTTAGCAACTTATTAGCAATTTCAATCCGCTCATCTAAGGTTTTACAGCTGCAGAGAACCATGTAAGACTTTTGTGGTCTGCTCATCTGTAAAGCAGCCATTGTGTGCTCCACTCTCCTCCATCCTATACCTGACCCCCATTCCTCTAATCTTCATCCCTCTAGGTTCCTGATTTATGGCCCCATTCCTGCACACACTGATTTCCTCCTCTTTTCACGCCTCCGCTCATGGCGACCACAAAGCCACACAGACGATTACAAGGAGAGTCTTACAGTAAGAGCATCCACTCTGACAGCGTAAGGGTAAAGAAAGGGTCATGATGAAAGATGCGGGGTGGCACTTATGGGAAACAACCCCTCTGATGAACCCCCTCCCACAGAATCTTTTGGAGCGGGGGGTGTATTGTCACTTGATTTTACAAACTCGAGCGAGGGACAAACGATAGATGACAGAACTGAGTTTTTTTTGCCATTCTAAAGACTTCTCCGTCAGACCGTAAAAGGATGTGAAGGAGGTTTTTTCTGAGCAGCAGAGGAAGCCATTTCAGCAAGGTCCTGAAAATTCTGCGGTACAATCCTTTTACACTCCACTGCTTTTGCTGCAGTGCCCTGTATTAAAACACCCTTCCCTCTAACCGTCCATCTTCCTTACTTTCCTCCCTCTGACTCCTCCCATCATACCCCTTCCCACACCACTACCATTCATTTAAAATGCAACTGAGCTGATTCTTATCCACAATCTCTCAAGCCAACACTTGAGGCAATGAGGGGGGAGAATAGTCAGGATTATTTATGAAGTCAGATGAAGACATGGACCACAAGCACAGATGCAAGCTTAGCATACTATCTTTGCAACTGCACAAATCTGCCGAAGCTTTGTGGCCTCATATTAAAATGAACAAGCACATTGTTGTCTTATAGTAACTGGGGCATCTGAAACATTAAATAACTGCTTTTGCAGCAAACCTTGTGAGCATTTTAAAAAACATGTATTGGGTGTGTTTGCACATGTTCCAATCAAACGCGGCAAAATGATATTTACCCAAGAACAAAGTTATACATACACCCCACATTGTTCGCCATCTGCCATTATATGATTTTAAACTTTCTGCTTTAAGTCTGTTGTGATTAAGTTATTTCTATTTGAATAACAGCAGACTAACAAGGGAGAGTGTTTGTTAGATTTGTCTTTCTTCAAATCCAGCGGTTTACTTATAGTTACTCAGGATTAGAGTCGCTTTTTAAACAGTTTTATTTGGGTCAACTGTTTTTGTATCCGTCTACAAGTTTCTCACAATACTAAGATGGTATTCTGAAATCAGGGTTTTCTGATATCTACTCCAGTACATTGACTTTGTAGAACTTAGGCCACTTTGTAGCCAAGTTGGCAGTAAGCTCAGGGTCACTATCCATCCTAAATTGTTGCTTCAATATTTCCACAAAAGGTTGTCTCCTCAGGATGTCATCCAGAGTCATATTCAGTAAATGAGGATATAGATTAAGAGTATTTTTATATATAATAGATATACTTTTCAGTAAGCCCACATTTCTGTATTAAAAATGTGTTTTCTGTGTGTAATTAATGTATATACTATGTGTTCACTTAGTGAACTGAGGTGATGAAATAGACAAACTTTTCAATAATATTTAAATTTAGAGCAGGTCATTGCAGTTAAGCACTTTAGTTTTACTTTCTTCAGGCCAGACACACTTCACCAAAAATGTTAATTTGCGTTCATGTGCAAACTGGAGTTTGTTTTTGTCTTCTCTTCTGACTGGCTTTTCAGCGCACCTTGGCATGGGATTCAGCTCAGTCTAGATAGTGACACTGCCTTGCCAACTTTAGCCAGCACCTTCACAAAGTCTTTTGCATGGATGACTAAACATTTCCATGCTGTTATTATTCTGATATACTTGTTTGAACAGATTAATGTGGCACCTTCAGTTATCTTGAATTTGTTCCCAAGGGCGGACCAGAATTAAGGAGGTGAACAATCATCTTCCTGATTTCTCTGCTGGTAATTCTAGATTTTCTTATGCTGTCATAAAGGGAGCACTGTGTTTGAGGTGGTGTCTTTAAATACATCTACAGGTGTGCCTCTAATTAACACTAATTTTCTAAATTAACCAATCAGAAGCTCGCGAAGCCCTGAAATCATCACCCGGGTCTTCCCAAATTATTTAAAAGGAATCACAATGAAAGCAAACTTCTGAATTTGAAGACAGTAAGGAATTATTTTTACAATAATTCTAGCATTTGGGATATATAAATTATTTTTGTTAATGCTAACTAATCTTAAACGGGAAAGGTTCAGTTTGATTTAATGTAGAACGGTACAAAAAAACGGCTTTGTGTGTCTTTTACCAGTGTATGTAAATGTCTGGTTTAAACTGTATACATGAATGGGGGGAGAGAGCAGGAACAAGATACAGGAAGCATATAAGCAATAATGTCCAAACATATACCCTTGTAAAATTGCAACCAATTCATTGCCTTATGAAAAAGGGTTACCAAATCTTCCGGTTGCATTCAAAAGGGCCATAACCAGTGAGCATTTTACTGTCTGTCAGTGACAAGGAAGCAGCCAAAGTGGCATTGTACAAATCCTTAAACACACTGCAGACCCATGGGAAATCGATACAGTGCCTTAGAGCGTGGTATTACACCGCTGTGATTCTCTCAGTGTTTTTTACTGTACACCTTCTGCCGACTCTACCCGATACTCTATCCTGTCGTTCTGCCTCTCCTCTCTCAGGATAACCTGGCTTGCTTGACAGAGGACACAGATTATTACATTTTCTTTTTATTGCTCACAACAAGGATCCCAAAGATCCTCTTCACACAAGGAAAACACATTTGTCAAGTAAATGAGCAGCGAGTCAAACAGAAACTCGAGAGCAATGTTTCTAACCGGAGGAAAGGTTTTACTACTACAGTGGATAAAAAAATGGCAGCATCTCATAGCTACCTGCTCCTTCAGTAAGACCCATTAAAATCAATGGGCAATATCATAGAAAAGTCAATAGAGGTTTTTTTAAATCATTGTAACTAGTTTAAATTGAATAAAATGTTTGAAAATGACCTGGCTTGAACAATGTTACAAAGAAGGGCAAAAAAAAAATCAATTTCTGGATGTGCAAGGCTGGTAGATACAAACCAAAACATTTACAGCAATACTGCATTGACTAAGGAGAACTATATGCAAATGCATATAAACCATATCTCTCTTTTTCTTTTACTTCACAAGAATGGACTTCCTTGTATTAGTATACCACATAAAAATCCAAATCACACACTTCGAATTAAAAAAAGTTAGAAAAAGTTCAAGGCGTTTAAATCATTTTACAAGACGCTGTATTGCCGCTGGCATGAAACTTACATTCCTCTTCTTTGGGGTCCAGCTGTGTGACGCTGATGGAGAGTCGGTCCACCCTCTCCTGCAGGGAGTTGACCCGGAAAGAGAAGGAGTGGGCTTCATTGAACAGCTCTCCAAAAAGGTCCTCTGCATATTTACCTGTAAAAAAAAACAAAACACACACAAAGATTAAAATAATTTATGTCAAGCTTCCAAAGTTCCAAAATAAACTTGCAAGAAACGTTCATTTGGAAGAGATGGACAGTTCTTTAGTAAGTGTGAGTCAACTGCTTGCTGTCAAAACTGGATATCAGCTCTATTGTTTAAAGCAATCGTTTCGTTTCGGTAGAACATTTTTACTTGAAAGTAACTGTCGTTTATGGTTCCCGTCAGCCGCCTCTGGAGACCTTGATGGTCCGCAACATGCACTGTAGACCTGTTGATCAGACAACCCAAATGCTTTTGTGAAACAGAATCAGAGCAAACCATGCTGCTCTTCTTTTCTCGCCAACCTTTATTACTTCAGAGATTACTTTTACTGAGATGTGAAGAAACAAAGTGGCAACTGGGTGTCTCTGTAGCCTAGCAGGCCCACTGCTAATGTTTGGAGCTGTGCGATGTAACGTGGTTTGTTATGCACCAGTACACATCCAAGCATCTGTTCTGCAAATTATACACCTTCCTATGCTGAAGTGCACTTCTTTATCCTCGGTACGTTAGAATGGAAGTTAGTCCATTAGTTGTGACCTTTTGTTTCAATAGTGCCACAACTCCAGTATAAAATGTTACTTTTCAACTATGTCATTTAAATTTAAACTCTAAACAGCTTAGGCTTTCTATAATGCATTTTGTTGCTATAAAACCATTGCATGGATTCACTACTACAACAGCTGAAAATTTTATCTGGCATCTACAGTATTTTTGCAGTGTTTAAAATGTCCTGTCAAAAACAAACATAAAAGAAAAGATAGAGGAAAAAAATCCTATAGCCCTTATATTAGAAGAAAGGTTTTGCAAACTTCATTCCCAGACTGGGCTTGTAATGCTAAAATTACACTTTGCTATATTTTACTCCCATTTCATTGTTTTTTTAATAAACTAATACTGAAATAATATTTATATACTGTAACTGTTTAACCTTTATCCATGTATCAGAACATTATTTTTACAGTGACGGATTAAAGTCTAATGACTATTTTACTCCTCTGTGTAGTTCAGGGTTCTGAATCACAAATCTTTTCACAGCACAGCCAAAATACTTTTATTAACAGCAAGTCTAATGAGAAACAGGGTGCTTACTACAGTTCCTGTAGGTGGTTATAGACTGGTCTGCTTGTTAGGCACTTCAAATCCTTTTGCAATGTCTTTGGTAGATTGTTTTGCTCATGTCTCTCCTATGAATTGTCTGAATCAGTATTTATAGGACACCGCACTGGAACATTTTCAAGAATGCAGCTTTATGCTGATGTGCCTTTTTCAAAAACCGGCTAAATCAAACTGAAGCACTGATTAGATTTGTGCATTTTACTGACTGAGTCAGATTTTTTTTATTACCATCTCTATTAAGTCCATTAGAAATGTGCAGAAGAATTGTTTATATAAATATAAGAATATGAGTGTATTGAGTCTCTGTGTCACTGACTGAGGCTGCTGAGCTGGCGGATGACGTTGGCCAAGGAGATGTTGGTCACACACTCCAGCTCATTCTTGATGTTCCTAGGCAGCACCGTGTGGCACAGGTGCCTGGGCTCGATGGTGCGCTTAACCAGCGGCATCCTTTTGCTGCGATGACACTACCTACAGGAGAGAGATGGAGGAGGGCAGTGGGAAAGAGAGGGAGCAAATTTCATTAGTGCATACAATCCAATTATTGATTCTGCACAAACCTAAGAATTTAATTTTTTTCAATAATAAAGAATGGACCACAGTAAAATAATTCTAATGTACTTACATACTGCAAGTATTCAAGCTGTTTTACTGGATAGACACCGTCTTGTTCCTTTTTTTTTTTTTTTTTTTTTTTTTACATGCAAAATATGTTGAACATATCACTGCACTTTGTTCACTCAGCCATGCTAATTACATTTAGCTGCATTACAAGGTTTTTAGAATCAATTATTTTCCTTTGCAAGAACACAAAAATGGAAGAACAGAGGCAGAAAAACAAAATATCTTTACAGATGTACTATTATCTAGATTGTCTTAAGCAATGAACAGCACTTTCTGCATAATATATGTTTACCAAGATTACTTTAGTTTAATTTGTAAATGAGCACTACTAAAAAAATTATGAATAAATGAAGATTATGTGACTATGTGTTATTTTTGTAGATGCAGTATATCTGTATAACTCATTACAATGATTTATCCATAAAAGCACTTCAACAACAAATATGTACAAAACGTCCATCTGATAATTGTTGATGTATTACTGCCTAAAGAGGGAATAGCAAAATCATGGAAGCATAGCAAGCAAATTTGGTATGCCAAAGGTCCAAAGCCTTTCCAACAACAGAAATGGTAATTTGTTTTAATGATTTTTATCATAAAAGTTTCCACAATTAAAATTCCTTCCATCCATCCATCCATCCAAAATTGGTTTGTGAGGATAACTGGATAACCACTACAACACTGCTCAGGTCCAGCCCAGGAAGGCCGTTCTTCCCAATCACATTCCTCCAGGAAACTACATCTTAGTCTAAATGGGTATTGAAGTCCCCTCAAGATAACCACTAAAATACCCTGATGACACCCCTTCGAAGACCCCATCCAGAGGCTCCAGCAGTAGTCAGAACCTTGCCACCTTCCCAAGAGACGACGCTCTAGCTTACTAGAGAAAACTCCAACAATGGAGATAGCCAAGGGACCCCAAACCCAACCGACGCTTCTCTCCCTGAACAACTCCGGAGTAGGAAAGACGCAAGGTAAGTTTATTTATAAAGCACTTTTCAGTAATAAAACAATTCAAAGTGCTGTACATAAGCAAAAAAAAAAAAAAAAAAAAAAGAAGTCCAGCCCATCTCCAGGAATTGGGTTCCAGAACCCAAACTGTACATAGAGGTGAGTGCAACTATTTCAGACTGGTACCACTCAATCTGACACAACAGCTATGGCTTCTTTCCCACCAGTGAGGTGATATTCCATGTCCCCAAAGCCAGAATATGCTGCCTGGAATTAGCACACCAAAGGTCTTGCCCTCACATGCCACCCAGTTTCCATGGCACCGGATCCTGGCATTACTCTCTGCAGGTTGTGGCCCCACATGGAGCAGGGTTCCTGTAACTCTTTGTGGTGAGCTCCTGGAGACAAAGTATGACCACCACGGACTCTGTCTGACCCCCTCCCCTGAGAGACCCTACCTGGAGCCATCAGAATCCTATGGAAACAGAAACTCACTACATTAAGGTGGCATTCAGTTGTACATCTAGAGTTACTGTATTAAAATGAAATCTCTAATAAAATGTTCAGCCATCAAGCTATTTATCTGAGTAAAATTTACTCAAATTGAAGAAAATTACTCAGAAAAGACATATGGTCCAGATTTAAAAAAAAAAATCTTTAATTTGAGTACATTTACTCAGCCAATTCTACTGCGTATGTGCAATATAAAAAAATAAATGTATACATTTTAAAAAGTACAGCATTTTAAATTTAGATCATTTTTATTTTAGAATGCTCTAAAAACATTTTAAAAATGCTTTATTCCCAGAGCACACAGAAGAAAACAACATGAGAAGTCTGGGTAAGTTAAATGTTAACTTATACAGTCTGGTCAAGTTTACCAGACAAATGCTCCTGTTTGACTGTTAAACTTGTTACCTTCTTGTCAGATACTTTGCTTAAACTCAGAACGGCAGACAAAATATTGACAGAGATTTTATGCCAGTTCAAAAAGCGTCCCATTTGTCAATACTGCAGATGGACTGCAACGCATTTTCCTTCTATCCTCCACAATAAGAGCCTTAAGAGAAATATGATATGCTCTAAACTAATTAGACCAGTTCACAGGATCTTCTCTGTCTTAGACAAAACAGTGTGAATGTTAGCTGAATTGTACATTTAGGCTGCAGATTGCAATTTGTGATAATATTTATTAATGGCCTTTTCTTAATGTTTCCTCTAAAAACTGCCAATAGACAGTTACTTATTTATTCATTTTACATACAGCAGTTGTTGAACTCTAATTTTCAACACTGTGAATGGTACCGGATTGAGGATGATGTGGGCCTCTGGGGCCTGCATAAGTTTTTTTTTTTTTTTTTTTTTTTGCTTTTTCCCCATATGCAAATTAAGTTAATAGTTAGCAACACATCCGCTGCAATGAAGTGAGATCATGTCTATATCATAACTTAAGCCTGTTCACGTGACATTTTCTGATAAAAACAGAAAAGTTTGGTTTGATTTTTTACAGTTCATTTACACAACAACCACGAATGCTTTCTCTGATAATGGCAACATTAAGTGTAATGATGCGAAAACGTCCTGGTCTCCATTGCCATTAGTTTTGCTACAAAAAAAGTTAAGTTTTCTTTTCTTTTTTAAAACATTGCAGAAAAGTCTTCATCCGTTCAAAGAAAAAAAAACAAATAAAAAAGGACCCAAAATGTTACGGTGACTATGTCAGGGCTTTGGTCGACGATGTAACATGTAAACTGAATTACACGAAAAATAGTGTGTGCACAGTTACAGTTGGGGCATCAACACAGTGACAGCAGCCAATAGGTTTTCTTTGGAAACATATAAATTACACTGTTTGCTAAGAACTCATTCACGTTTCATTCACATGACAAAACTTTACTGTATGGTTAAAGAGACATACTAGGTGAGGTAGTGAGAGTTAAAAGGAAAAAAAAACACTACTACAACTAACACAACTGTACCAATAATAACAACTACTAAGATAGACTGTGATATACTGATGACCTGTCTGTCCGCCTCTCGCCCATTGACAGCTGGAGATAGGCACCAGCACCCCTCGCGACCCAAACAGGGATAGACGTGTTAGAAAATGGATGGATGGATGTTCATTTTGCAGGAAAAATTTGTAAAACCGGCACCTCCATTGGTGCAATAATTTCAGCCCTATTGGATTAAATTCATTTCTAATTCACAACATGCCCCGTCAAGGCCCTTTGCAAAGTCAAACTATGAAACAATACAAATTGATTGATTAAAAAGTTTTCTAAGGAAACCCAGCAAATTGCTTCAACTCATTGATTTGCAGCATTTACTCCTGGATGAGCACGTAACGACCGTGGACACTCACAGTGTGGCGTTGCCTTTGCAGCTATCCCTCCTAACTAGGGATGGGTACCATTCACATTTGA
Source organism: Fundulus heteroclitus (assembly GCF_011125445.2). NCBI lineage: Eukaryota > Metazoa > Chordata > Actinopteri > Cyprinodontiformes > Fundulidae > Fundulus > Fundulus heteroclitus. The sequence continues at coordinate 12,295,312 of NC_046375.1, read as the reverse complement.
ACCGATACGGTACGGATGCCCAGTACCTGGGAATCGATACCGGTACTTAACGGTACCTATTTTCGGTATTTTTGTGTTTATGTAGTAATAAATGTTAGTTTATTAATAACATCTCAAATTTTTTCAAGTCAACATATATATTTCTCAATATATAAACTTGTTTGGATCTACAAATGAACCTTATTAAACAGTTTATGAATTGTAATACATTGAATAATAATTTAGGCAATGTAATAATTAAATATCAGATTTTGTTTTTTCAAAACAACAGTTATCAGAGGCACAGAGTGAACGAGGTGAATAAGGGACTAAAGCTGTGCATGATTACAATTCAGGGAGTTGTTTTAGTGCAACAGTTTGAGAGAAGAAAAAACAAATTTAAAATATTTTATCCCACTTTGTAAGTCAGGGCAGGATACATTTGCAATGAGGGAACAGAGAGGCTTTCCTCTTTGCTCTCTTTGCTCTGACTACAGGCGAGTCTCGGGATGAGGCATCTGTCTGTCTGTCTGGGAGACAGTGCTTGGAGAAGCTTGGAGAAAACAAACTCCAAAACGATTGTTACTTTCACGGAAAGTCACCAATAACAGAAGAAAGTTGCTAGATTTTTCGCTTGTTACTTTTTTAGAAAAAAGGGTCGTTGGATGGGTCGGAAAAGTCGCTAAATATAGCAAGAAATTTGCTAAATTGGCAGCAGTGACCAGGTGCTTCCTCAGATTAGAAATATTCCCACCTCTGGTCTTGCTATAGCGTCACAAATATTGCAGCGAGCATAATCTGTTGCATATTTTGAAAAGCGCAGACATTGCTTTGTATCAGCCATGCTTTGTTGATTGGACCAGCGGCTACTAACGTAATCACACTCTTGTGTGTGCAGAGCTGTGTTCATGTTCGGCATGGAAAAAAAAAAAAAAACGCCTACTCTTCCACTCCCTCGCTGTCACAGTGATACGTTTTGGTAACGAAACATGGTACCTTTTGATTATACATGAATCGATACCCGGTATTACCGACGGAATACGATCAGTACCTATAAAAAGTACAGAATTTGGTACCCATCCTTACTCATAACGAGCATGCATGTAGCAACAGTGGAAAGGAAAGCTGCCCTTTAACAGGAACGAACCTCCAGCAGAACTAGGCTCAGTTTGAACGGCCATCTGCCTCGACCGACTGGGGGTTTGGGAAGACAGAGCAAGCACAAAAGACCATAAACACAAAAAGAACACAGAAGTACAGAGTAACAGGTAGGATTTGACATCACCCCAGGTAAACATTTGACTATGGTCACCAGTGTCTCTAATGCCATGTTTCTGACCAGAGTCAGCTTCTCAGCAGGCGTGTTGCTGAGCGGGGAAAATTTAATAGAAACGCAGACCACAATGTGGCAGGGATCTAGGACTATGCTCCACATGTAGTTTGACCCAGCTCGTATGAAGTCCCGGCCTCACAGGCTCTGCTGAAGGACCGCTATGTGAAACCACTCTTGGTAGCTCCAAGCTAGCTAAGGCACCTTGGCTATCTGTTGGTTTTTCAACAGTGCAGAGCTGGGCCTCCAATTCCCACACTTCACATCCAAAGATACAAAGAAAAAAAAAGTCATGCATGCACCATTATCACTAATGGAGGCAGAGGAGTAGCTAAACATCTGATACAGAAAGCAGGAAGGCCGTCGAGACTCAGACAGACAGACAGAGAAACAGCAGGAGCAGCTATGGTGGTACTGAAGCCCACGCTAAGCTAGCCCCCTTAAAAACGCCAAAGAAAAACCCATGTGAAACACTAAGGGTTCCCAAAGACTAACACACAGCAACATAAAATATGTGTGTTAACATGTTTATGTGTCAGAATGACAGAGATGTCACTGTAAAGAGAATTCAGATCAAGATGAGATCCTGAAACACCACACAGATCCACCAAGAAAGGTAGAGAAAACAAGAACTGACACAACACACCTTACCCAATCCCCACAGTGAATTCTTTTGTGCAGTTTAAACACATACTGACATTTAAACAAAACCATGATGACACTGACAACCACCACATACCAACAACAGCCTATGATCATATATAAACTTCCATCAGCCACGGAAACCGACATAATAAACTATTTTGACATGCCTTACGATTCTAGATCAAATGTCAGAAGTATGAAACAAGGTGACTGAAGATAAGAACACAAAGAACTGTGATAATTGGTTAGAAGTAAAGGTGAAAAAAAAAAAGATCAGGACAGGAATAAACATCATCCACCAACATGACTCTGTGTGACAACAGCAGTTAATCCTGCTAACAACACCGTGTCCCTACTGTTGGCTTGTGTTTAATTAGAGCAGGCAGCCCAAATGATGTGGAGATCAGGTGCTCTGATTTAGACTGACTGCTTGGCCTCGACAGTGATTGTGGCTTCGTTAAAGCACTAAACGTTAATTGATGTCTGCCACTTTAAATATTTTTGGTTTATTTTTAGTAGCATCTCAGTCACTGAGCATCAATCATGATTATTGACCGTATCCTCAGAAATGTAGCGCAAGAGAAGGCTATTCTCGAAAGCTGCCGGGGGATAGGACGGTGACTGTGCTGAGGTGACTCATGCTGGAGGTATCTCAAACGGGGGCCATCAGTGACAACATGCACCTCTCTTAAGCTTGTGTTGAAGTGGTTGGAGTGAAATGTGTAGGCAGTGTGTTTCACTTATACAAATAAACCACTGTGTAAAGTCTCTGTCGTCTTTTAAAAATAGAAACTTGCTCTCTACACTTTATTTTATATGTCCACTTTTCACAACAGCCAATGATTCCGGCTCTATAATGCAAAAATTACAAGTAGAGCCAGCAACAATGGCTGTAAAAAATGCTAAACATATATCAAAATCACAATATCAGATGTAATATTGCAATTGCAAAGGACTTCTTGGATCCAATAATTGAAAGGTTTATTATTTTTCAAGGACAGCGCAGGGGGCACAGTTGGTAGCATGTTGTCTTGCAGCAAGAAGGTCCTCGGTTCGACCTGGTGTCTTGCTGCATGGAGTTTGCATGTTCTCCCTGTAAACGCGTGGGTACTCCGGCTCCCTCCCGCAGTCCAAAATCATGAGTATTAGGTAAACTGGTCTCTAAATTACCCTTATGTGTGCATGTTTGGTTGTTTGTCTGTAATGAACTGGTGACCTGTTGCCCAGTGACCGCTATAGATAGACCCTGTACGGAAAACTGGGTATAGAAAAATTGATGGATTGTTTTTCAAGCGTAATTTATTCATGCTCTGCATATTAATATATTTTGCTAACTGAGAGGCAACCGTTTTTTGTCAGTCATTGCTTAGCAACTAGAAGACTCAAGAAAGCCTAAATAGAACCTATCTGACAACATAAAGGCGTTCTGGACGTTTCCTCAAACGCCAGGTCGGTCGCAGCAGATGGCTGCTGGAGGTTTCTTACTGTTAAAGGGGGAGTTTTACTTTCCACTGTCACTATATGCTCAGTATGACAGATTGCTGCAAAGTTAACAACTAGTTGCATTCAACTGTCCACAGATCTTACCACTTACACAGGAGGAGAGATTGCTATGAAGTCTGTTATACAATGCAATTGCCAGGGTTTTTTCAGATAAAAGAAAACAATTTACCAATTAAATATATACATTACTTTGAATCTGTATACATATGAGTGGATTAGATTTAATATATACTGTTCTGTATATAAACTGGATCTGGTTGTTTTGTAAAGTGCTTTAAGATATAG